>NW_008684158.1:43752-47140 GCF_000695815.1 Acanthisitta chloris
TTAATTGATCTCCGCCACAGCATGGCAGTAAAATCCCCACCATTTCTATGTATTTTAGAAGAGTACTTCGTGTTCTTTTGATTTCATTGTCTCCGTATTTGGCTGAGTTTTAGCATCAGTTGTGCAGCTTCTTGTATAGAATCATCTCTCTAAAATTTATTTATTTAGGGTTAAAGTCTTCCTCAGTGCCACCTCTTGTTATGTCGCTGACCCAAATCCATCCTTTAAAGTCAGCATGTTACTGCTCTGAGCCTACAATCATCCCCTGCTTTGACTTCCACCACACTCCTATCAAACTCAAGTTACTCCCTCTACCAACCTCCTCGTATCAGTACATATAAAACCAGCTTTTAATGTTTAACATTTACTGCACTACGCTGCTATTCAGGCATTTTCATAACTGCAGAAAAAATGAGGAAAATTCCTGCTCTGTGCTGTGATATTGATCTGTTTTAAAATCTATTGCAAGATCCCACAATAAATATTACGGTGTGACTTCAATACCTGACAGCACTGTAAACATCAGCAAATTTTCATGGGCAGTCACAGGCATCTCAATTATCTGAACACTGTCTCAGCCACCAAAAGGGCAGCCTGACCTGCATGGTCAATGTCTTTCTAGGTGATTTTAGAAAACCTACACAGGAAACAGGAAGTCCTTGATTGCTCCTTCACAGAAAATTTCTCCTTACATTTTTGCATTGAAAATGAAAGATGTGAAGTAATTGCCTCCACGGAGAAGAGGTCAGGCAGTCTGAGGGTCCATGTTCACCACTGCCTGCCCCATGCACCAGAGCCAAAAGGTGAGCTCCCAGCCTCCCAGCCCGGTTAGGTTTCAGCTGCTATTCCCTAGTCTTTCAAAGAATTTCTCTTTTCTTGCAAAGTTTGGCACTCAGCATGTAACACTTCCAAAGTAAAAACATGCTGATATTACAATACAAAGCCGACCACCTTGATGGGGCTGCTCCACTGAGGAAACAATGAAGGAAACACATTCTTCCCAGCGTACAATTTGCCTTAAGGCACGTAACCTCTCTTGTGCTACAAGTGTTTCACAGCTTCCAAAACTCTGCTGACCACCTACCCATTTTTTGGCCAACTGGCTGACCCAGAAAAGCAGAAGAGAAACAGGAGCCACTGCAGGGAGGAAGAGGTGAGGACAGCTTGCAAACAGGCACACCACCACATGGGAAGGAGCTGCTCACTGGGCACAAAGAGGGTCAGCTACAGCTTGCCCTAGAATGAGCAGTTCAGTGGGGGTCAGACCACAGAGGTCATGAGAAGAAAGGAAAGGAAGAAAAGAAAGGGAAGAAAGAGCACACCAAGGGACTGCAGTTAACTCCCCTAAATTTCATCCCTCCTCCTGGTTCCCCAGTTTCCAGAAATAACCTATACAAAGACAAGAACTGCAGAGGCAGAGAGCCTTAAAAGAGCTGCAGTTGGAAGATACAAAAAGATAGCAAGGGAATTTAAATAAAGAAAAGAAAAAAGAAGACATGTTCTTTTTGGTAAAGAACAGTGACATCTTTTAGCATGGAGGCGTATTAGCAGGGATGTAGGTCGATAGCTGGAACCAGCATCTGTGGGTCTCAGGTCCTGGGGGCTGCTGCAGGCAGCCACAGCAGCAGAGCTCTGCCGTGAACCAGAAGGGCCAGGGGGCTGTTTGGTCTCTCTCCAGGAGGTTGGCAAAGGCTTGGGCTAGTGTTGGTTCCTCCTGCCCTCATGTGCTGCAGCTCAGCAAATGGTTCCCTTTCAGGCAACCACATACTTCATATGTCTGGTATCAGAAGATGCTTGACATTTTCCCTTAAAAGTAAAGGTACCTTAACATGAAAAACATCTCTTAATGACTAAGAGTCAACAGCAAATATTTGCACCCAAAGAATTCAGTTCCTCCCACATCAAAGCTACCTCTTAAAAAACTGATTATAAACAAATTAACAAACAACTATCAAAATATCAAAAATAATTGGTTTGCTGCTGGAAAAGAATTAAAGACTAGACAGGGCCTGAAACAAATACTATTAAATTTGATTCCTAATTACTGGACTGGACACCAATGTAAGAGAAAGGAAAAAAATCCTCCTGTCATGCAGAAATCGCTACCTTGTTTACAGAACATCTGTGGGAAAGGTGCTTTTTCTCTACCATCTGAGAAGTAAATTCAGGTACAGGTTGAGAGATTTGGGGTTACACAAACATCAGCCATCATCATTTCCACATCAAACCAGCTTTGATTTCAGGTGTATTACAGCACCCCAAAGCCACATGCAATTTTTTGCTTCTGATTTTCAGCACTGAACAAAATAAGCAAGTATCAGAACATCTCTGCATCACTAACTACAGTGAGACATAGGAACGCCCCTACTCACTCCACCAGCAGCAGCAAGACTATGCTCACTGCCAAAAAGGTCTGTTTTCACCAACATTTCCTTCTTGTGCCTCTTCAGCACTTGCTTTCTCTACAGTAGGAAAAATTATTAGTCTCCAGGTAAGCTCAGGTCCCCATGCTTTTACCATGAAATACTACCATATACTGCAGAGTATCTCAGACAAGAGTGCCCAGAGAACCATTCCCCCTCTTGTACAACAAACTCAGTTTCGAATGCATATTTCTCCACCTCTGCAGGCATTCATTATCTTCTCACTGCATTTCAGTAACGACATTCTCAAAAGTCTGGAGAAAATTGGTAGCTGGCTCTGAGGAAAGTCACACTGATGGCCTGAGCTAAGCTCTTGGGTGTTGTACAGCCTCTGTGGTGGCAAGTCAGGGTGCAAGCCTCAGCCTGGACAGGCAGCCTGAAGTCTCAGGGGGAAAAGGGCCACAGAGAACACACACCGGTACCACTGCCCACAAAACAACCTGTATCAGAGAAAGGACATTTCTCACATTTGTGGTTTTGGAGGAAAGGTAAAAAATATAATGCAAATACAGCCCTACTGTTTAGGGAAGAGGAAGCAGAAATGGCAGAAGTTATTCGTGTTTAGGGAGGAGGAAGCAGAAATGGCAGAAGTTATTCGGAGGTTTGGAGTTTCACACAGGGTTTAAATCTTGTAAGTCCTGATCTTCTCTTTCATGCTTAAGTAACCATTTTCAAATGGCACAGCTAGTGATGCCGATGACTTGTTCCACAACAATCTTCTTCAGCCTCCAAGTCACTGCAGCCTGAGAAAACATCCCCTGGCAAGCCACAGCACTAAGTGGGCCAAGTCATGCCTCCTTCAGAGAAGCAGCAAAACCGTTGAGGGAGCAGCATTTTTAGGAGCAAAGTTTAGGTGAGTGGGAAGGAGACGGCTTCACACAGCATTAGCTGCTTTTCCCAGCAGAGCAGAGACTGAGAAGGAAAAACACCACAAGCCCGGTTTGCCACAAAAGAGGGTGTATTTT
>NW_008684158.1:47154-48817 GCF_000695815.1 Acanthisitta chloris
CCTGTGAGTCCTGAACTTAGCTCAAGTGACACGAAATGTTAATGTTTAGGAACAAGGTAGGTGGGGAGGAGGAGGAAAGAAGACATTCATTATTTGATGTAGAATTCATTGAAAAGCTTCTTTTCACAGCCAGAATTAAAATTTCCATTCAGTTCTTTATTTCTTGTAGCCTAGATAGCTTGAACAACTGCAAGAGGGATCTAGAGGGAGCCCTTATTAGCTCAAGTGACACGAAATGTTAATGTTTAGGAACAAGGTAGGTGGGGAGGAGGAGGAAAGAAGACATTCATTATTTGATGTAGAATTCATTGAAAAGCTTCTTTTCACAGCCAGAATTAAAATTTCCATTCAGTTCTTTATTTCTTGTAGCCTAGATAGCTTGAACAACTGCAAGAGGGATCTAGAGGGAGCCCTTATCCCTGCCTACACGTCAACAGCCCTTCCTCAGATGCCTTCAGAGAGAAGTGGACACATTATGACTGCCAGTCTTCAAACACAGGATGGGCAATTTTTCCTGTGGATATTCATACTGGCTTTAGGCTTCCAGCCACGGTGCACAGAAGAGATCTGCCTCCAACCACCCATTGTGCTGCCTGCAACAGCCTCCCAACGTAGACCCACTGCACCCCACCAGCCCCCAAACCCTGTATATTGAGAATGTCACAAGCTCTTGATGCTACAAACTTAGCAGCTACTATTTCAAATTAGCTGGACCAGGGTATTAAATTAATCCATGTAATTAATGCATTTTTTCCCTTTTCATGCCAATCTGAAGTGTCCTCCCTCCAGTACCTTCTCCCACATCATGTATTTTAATTTTCTTGTTCTTTTGGTTTGGTTTGGTTTCGTCTACAATACATGTGAAAAACAACTTTTCCCTCATAGGCATCAAAGCAACATCTCTTTCCTGTGTTGTGCTCTTCCCAGCCCCCTGTTGTTTCTCTGATCACACTTCTGCCTTTGCTCTGTTTCCTCACTCTTCCCATCCTTGATTTCTCTCCTCCTTTTTTTCTTTCTTTGACATTCCTCTTGGTGCTTTCTCTTCATCATCCCTGCTAAGCTCAATGAGGTTCTCACTGGGAAGGTGCTTACAAATAGCAGATAGCCTGTTCGGAGGGTTATATCAGGTTGGGACACCTACACAGGAATCCTTCACCTTCCTTACTGCTTTGTGGACTGGAGTGATTCCTCCTCTTCATTCAGGACTGTATGCACAGTTCCTTTGTCAAAAGTCAGAAAAATGAAGGTGCCACAGAATTTGGAATGCATACGCTAATATTTAATGAGCTACATCTGTTTCCTTGTTTTGGGGGGCTGTGCAGAAATTAGAAGCCACAATAAAACCAATTAAAAAATTGGGAAAGTGTCAAGTGCAGCATTAGCAAGGGGCCTAGGCTTACCAGTGCTACTCTCCCTAAAAAAGCGACTGTTTAAAAGTGACACCTTCTTACTTTGCAGCTCTGCTGCCTCAAGGGTGAAATCCACCCCTTTGTGGAATGCCAAGACAGGGTCATTTAATCATTTCAATGCTGTTTATTCCCTTAGAAAAGATTTACCCATATTGCACTGGTCTCCTGAACAGGGACAAATTTCCCCCAAGCAGAATTTCAAAGACAGGGTTCCCACTGCAATGAAAGCAAGACTTGTTTTTAAGAAAAAATAT
>NW_008684158.1:48839-50474 GCF_000695815.1 Acanthisitta chloris
GAGATTAATTTTATTCCTCCTTTCCTCTTCCACAGCAAGAGGAGACCAGTTGACCAAATTCTGACTGCAGGGCTATATTGTCCCCCCAGTTAGATAGAGAAACCCTGCATAAATCTATAGGCTAGATCCACTGATATGTTCTGACTAGTTTGCCTGTTTTAGCAATGCAAAGCATCTGTAAATCCAGTTTAACTTGCCATTTCTGTCAGCTTTACCCTGCCGGATTAGCACTGCTGTTAGCCTCGGAAATACCAACATCTGGAGGTTCCCCTCCTGCCCAGTCTGACTTTAAACCTTGCAAATCTGCAATTCATCTACCCATCTGCACAGCTAGAAGGACCAGCCTGGGGTAGTTCTTCACCCTGAGCAAAAAACATTTGTCACAATCCCCATCTTACATTCGTGCAGTCAAGCAAGCAGATCAAACAGAATTCACGTAAGGATCAGCTCTCAGTTATTCCCTGGCTGATTGCCCAGTTGCTCTGGAGGGTGATTCCTGACCCTGCCTGAGAGCAGGTGCCTTCCTAGTGCAGGTCTGTGAATCCAAGTCGGCTGGTAAAACAAAATACACTGTTTCCTTGTACTTTGTATTTCTTCGGATGTCAGGAAGTAGAGCTAAGTCTTGTTTCCTGCTCCTCAGTCAGGGGAGGTGGGGGAAACTGAAAGCAGTAGAGAAAGGCAGAACTAGGGCAGATCAAAAAGATCAAGGAAAACAGTAATAAAAAATCCCCAAACAAACATAAACAGAAAAAAAACCAAACCACTGTTTCACTCTGCTCTGTAAGTAGTACATCTTGGAAACAATGTGCCCCCCCCCATCCCAAGTCTTTCTCTCCAGGGATATACAACCGTCTCAGGAATTAATAGCATTTTCTTGCAACATTCAAGTGCTGATGCATTTACAGTGTTATAAAAAAACAAACCCCAACAAAACAGCTTCTTTATTTGCTTTTTGTCTGAGAAAAACATATGTAAAAACAAACCTGAGAAAATTGTGGGGGAGGAGTCAGGTGTATTCACGTCAGTTCTGATTTTCTAAGAACAATGGCTTTAGTTTATATATAAATAAATAAAAGGGAAATATTTTGTGGGTTTTATTTTCCTCCAGCTCACTCCCAACCGCTCACTCTGAATGCATTAATACATACACCTTCAGCAAAATCAGGCTCTTCGTGTTGCCATGGAACTGAAACCTTTGCAGTTTGGATGGTGATGTACGCCAGGAAGCATACTGTTCTTACACTTCCTATAACAGAAGCAAAATCACTGCATAGCATTAGCTCCCTTAGTATTTAAGGCATTCTGTGTCTTTCTTGCCTGCTCCTCTTCACACAGAGTTTGCTTTTTCTGTCTTGCCACATGCAAATGAAACACAATTGACATAGCTATTCTCATGTTCATGAAGTAAATAGCTCACACACTGAGCACATTACTGAAGGTCCACAAGACTATGGTTTTTCCCTCTTTAATAAGAGGCTGTTTTCAGGCCTGCAGCAGCTGAGATGAGCACTGCAGAAAGCATATGCATATGAAATATATGTGAATACAGCAAAGTATTATATTTCAAGGTAGCATTTAAGCAGATTTTTGAAACCTAGTTAACATACTTACTCCTAACACTCTTGCCACTCCTGC
>NW_008684158.1:50494-86589 GCF_000695815.1 Acanthisitta chloris
CTGGACAACCAAATTACAGTATAAAGCTCCTGCAGCAGGCACCAAATCTTTCAACACCTTTCTTTTATAACCTAGGCTGGTGGTGAGCACAGCTTTGGGCACTTCAGTTAGAGATAAACATAGTCAGTACAGTTCTGTGTCATCCTAAAGATTCAGCCTGGAGTGATTGTCTTCAGCAGATCTGAGGCTTTTGCCAAAGCTTCTGAAAATGCCTGTACATGAATTGCAAATACATAGACTTTTATGCTCAAAGCAAAAACAGGGTACACAAATATCCAAGTTTGTTATAAAAAGATTGCCATAGTAAATAAATAAACAAACAAATAGCCATTCGTGTATGTAAACATTGGATCTGTACCTGCAGAAACAGCTGGAAGCCAGTCCATGGTCTCAAGCCAGCTTGAGGCTTTTTTTGTCCCAAGTTAAATATTTGCATAGTATTAAGCTTAAAATTAAAGCATTTGCTAAAGAAACTTGCTGAGTTGTGTATATGGAAAAACAAGGGGGAATTTACTGTCCCTGCACACTGGGGCAGATTCTTGGGATGCCTTCACCTTCCCATGAATTCCTGGACAGCAGAGAGACAGACAGACTACCGACCGGGGAATTCCCCTCTTGGTTTCCGGAGGATTTGGTGCGCAGCCTGGACAGAGAGGCAAAAACCCAGGGAGTGATTTTATGAAGGCAGCGTTTGTTGCTTTGGTGCCTGCCCCTCGACCACCTGGTAACACTCCTTCCTTTTAG
Source organism: Acanthisitta chloris (assembly GCF_000695815.1). NCBI lineage: Eukaryota > Metazoa > Chordata > Aves > Passeriformes > Acanthisittidae > Acanthisitta > Acanthisitta chloris. Next base: position 51,239 of record NW_008684158.1, read on the forward strand.
CGTTGTCCCCAACACAGAAAAGCCTCATTCACACACTGCCTCCGCCCATCCAGGTCTGCCTGGTCCCTGTGCCTCTCCTGGCCCCCAGCTCCTGGCAGCTGGGTCAGCATGCTGGCTGCTGGCAAGCTCCAAGTGCTCACTGCCCGGGGGACATGGGCTGGGGGCTGCTCACAGAGGGGCTTTTTGAGGCAGGGTTGGCCCCTAGCGTCCCCCCACTTGCCAGCATAAGACACAAAAGCACCGCTGTCTCTCTGGGCCAGAGCAAAGCTGCTGGTCCTTGCTCCCTGATGCTAGCCGGTGCACACGAGCCCCTGTGAGTGCCTGTGCCTTCAGGTTCCCTCCCCTGCCCTCCGCTGAGCAAACAGCCATGCTGGCAGCATCAGCTCCCTCTCCTCCTTCCACTCTCAGCAAGCGTCTGACAGTCGCATGTCCCCATCGCTGCATCCACTGCCTCGGGTTTACGTAAGGCTCTCACCATCAGTTTTCCAGTTACAGGAAAATGTATATTGTGCTGTGATGAAAGGCTGGTGCAATGTCAAGAGCATTAAAAGGACTCCAGGGACTGATTAGAGTCAAAAGAGAAAGGATTTATGATGGTTAATAAAGTTAAATCTGCCAGAGTCCTGCTTATTCTTTCCAATTGCAGGTAACCAGATCTTATAGGAAAAATTATTAAAGTGTAGCAAGTTATTACCATCCCCTTTGAAAGAAAACCTATGTTTTGCCATGAAGCACCTGGCCAGGAGAGAGCTGAGGTCACCACAGCACCTACGCCGACTCCAAGGAGAGGAAGAGGAGACATCACTTGCCCTGTGCCTTGGGTGAGCAGCAAGGACCTTGGTACCAACCATATATGTCACCTGAACAGTCCCCAGCAAGTCCCCACTGTGACTCCAGTCTCTGGTCAGTGGCTGGGACAGGGCTAGGACTTCCATGCACCACACTGTGCCTCAGTGAAGAGCATGGGCAGACAGGGAAGAAAAGCTTCCCCCTCTGTCAGCATTGCACGACCCTGTGGGAAAAGGATGAAGTAAAGAAGGAAACTCTTGCTTCTCATTCCCAGCCTGCTGTCAGATTCTGTTGAAGAATGCAATCTAACTGGATACCACAGGACTCCTCTGAAACTTGATTTAAATGCTTTATAATCTAACATGAATTAACAGAATTTTACAAGACACTGGAACTGGTTGCCTAGAGCAGCTGTGGATGCCCCATCTCTGGAAGTGTTCAAGGCCAGGCTGGATGGAGCTTTCAGCAACCTGGTTTAGTGGAAGGTGTCCCTGCCCATGGCAGGAGGGGTAAAACTAGATGATCTTTAAAGATCTTTAAAGTTCCAATACAAGCCATTCTATGATTCTAAGATGTTAATGATTCTCTACATTGAGATAACAACATTGAGAGAAGGCAAAACAAAGTGGAGGGCCAATTTTCAAAAAATTACTGGGAATTTTGTATCCATATATAAATACATGCACTTCATTGGATCTCAAATTTTCATTTTTCTACTGCTTAATAATCACAAATATGTTATATATACCCTTTCCATTTTGTCCTTCTTTCACTATTAATGATTCTCTACATTGAGATAACAACATTGAGAGAAGGCAAAACAAAGTGGAGGGCCAATTTTCAAAAAATTACTGGGAATTTTGTATCCATATATAAATACATGCACTTCATTGGATCTCAAATTTTCATTTTTCTACTGCTTAATAATCACAAATATGTTATATATACCCTTTCCATTTTGTCCTTCTTTCACTATATTACATCAAATTTAATTTCCTGTGGAAGTGTGCAATCTTTTCGGCTGTCACTGTCTCAGAAGCTTTTCTGTAATAAGCAGAGCCTCATCCTCTGGCAGGTCGATCTTTTATGAGCTGTGCTCCTGCAGATTAGTTTCCTGAAATGTTTGCAATGCTATATGAGAACTGGCAAAAGAGGAAAACCAGAATAACACCCAAAAGGAAAAACAAACATGAAAACCTTCACTTCCTTCTGACTCCTGTGTTCATCGGTCAAAGGAAATTTCATTTTGATTTGGGTAGATGGCAAATCTGTGAAGGTTATTACCACAAATCAGAAGAAGCTTCACGAGGTGCAAGACACAGCATCCCTTGCCCTACAGCTCATTAAAAGCACAGCTGCAAGACAGCTGCTTGCTCTTCGTGCCTAGGGAGCACTGAGGATCTGCCAGGGTCACCGCTCTGACAGTCCCCACCACTGGCAAAAAGCTGCATTCCACCAGAAAAGTGAAAATGTCAACCAAGATGAATTCATGCTTTTCATGAAGAGATACCTGTGATGGCAGGAAAGCAGATTAGCTAGTCTGCTGGGTCCTTTCCAGACCTCTGCCCCTTCAGGACATGAAATACTTCTTCAAACAAGCTTTCCATTACCAATGCTCACGCACACACCAAAACAACTTATTTACAAAACCACGTACCAAGAAGTAATTCAGATTGTTTAAAGATTAATCAACTCAGCAGAAACAAGAGCAATAGAGATTATTATTCCTATCCCTCCTGAAAAGGTACTTAGATATGGATGACAAAGGAGACATCTGATCAAGTGCACATGAAAAGTCTGCAAAGGGTCATATTAATGGTATTTGGCCAGCATGGGTTACTGAGGGTGGCTACAGGGGTATGCTAGAAGCCCTGCCAGCATAAGCAGATGCAATATTCTCTCACTTCAGTGGGAGACGTCACCTCTGGGAGCTTCTCTTCAAACTGTCCAGCCAGATTTGGAAACTTTAACCATCCAGCACACAAGTTACCCAAGTTGTGAACTGCTCTCCCAAAGCACACTACATTGATCAACGACGCATGATCTTTCTCTTCCTGCTCCCGTAAGACTTCTATCTTGCTTTCCCTCTCTCACATCACTGCTGTAGCAGCAGATCATCCACACTTCTGACAAACACTGTCTTCAAAATTACATATGAAAATACATCTTAATAAGCCCAGATATAGACTTTTGGAGCAAACAGTCATCTCTCATCACTTTATAACTTTTGAGGCTAGGCAAGCATTTTCAGTAACTGAGTCCTCTTTTAGGTTATTTTGTCTATCCATTTCCTTGTAATTATCTTACACTTGCATCTTTTAAACTTAATCTCTAAAAATCAGTAAAAAAATATTATTTAAACAGAAGTCTTGGGTGCTACATGCAGTGTAATTCAACTCCCATCAGCATGGAGAAACATTTTTGCACCAGCTTCAGTGGGAGTTGCATCAGGGCTGTAAATCAGATGAAGATGCTCCATGCTAATGGCTACATGGTGTGCTAAGAACTGCTTTAGAACATAACACAACGATGTAACCGCTCCCATAAATCCATTTTGCCATGGTTTTACAGGACCTGAGTGTGTGTTAACAATTTCAAGCCAGAACAGTAGAAAAGAAAAACATACCTGCTATCAGTGACCTTACATTTTTGCCCTTGTAGGCCATAAACTGAATAGCCTCCCTTCACCAGATTTGAATCTCAGTCTCCATTTCCTTATACAGGATGAGGAAAAAAGGCTCAATATATGGATTTAATTTCTATTGAAATCTTGGTCAAAGATGGTGGGTGATGTAAAGAGAAACATCAAGGGAGTAACTGCCATCACCTGGCTGAGTTTGGTAAAACGAAGTTAATTTACACTTCTTTAGGGATTCACTGGTGTGTGAAATTAATCTAATTTAGACTAACCAGAAATTGAAAATGGGATGAAGGAGGAAAGCAATTAAAGACCTTTCCTAAATGCAAAAATAGTGCAGCAATACAGTTAAAGTACAGAACCTTTCACGCTACTGCTACCACCTCCTCCTGCTTGAGGGAGAGAATAATCATCTGTACATCTACATATCATCACTGTGCCAGTATAACTTTATCCTAAGGAAACACTGGTAGAATGTTTCTACCAATATCTGTAAACAAATACATGTTAAAACACATGAACAAGTTAAATCAGTTCACTATTCTGCATACAGACCAGGCCTAGCAGATAAACACCTGCTGGAACAGCTCAGTGTAACTGACTGTACATGTGGCTTAACATTTACTTCCATGACTTTTAGCACCTTCATGTTATTGTTTCTGTGTTGTTCCAACACGCAAAGGCTAATGTAAGATGCAGATGTTCACATACCGTGTACTTATGAATAACTGGTTCCCAGAGATGTGGCAGTGATAACATTGTCATCGTATGATTCAAAGAGGCTCACTGTAGATCACATATCAGAAGAGGGTCCCACCTGAAAATATAACAAATCCAGATAGTAAGGTCATCATATTCAGAGGCTTACATCAAGCTCTGCTAATGCATTTGCGCATTTCCACACAGTCCTCCAGTGCATTAGCAGGGTCTGTTCTCTTTCCAGGCTCACAGAAAACATTTTGCCGTTCACAATGGCAATCAAAAGTGTCCTGCTTAGCCAAACTGGTTTAGCCCACTGCTCCAGACCAGATTTCAGGCATGCTATCAGTGCAATGAAAACCAGTTTTCAATGTTGAAGCAGAAGCTGTTACTTATCTGGTGGACAGATACAGAATTTCAGATTTCCCACTTTTCAGGTCCTGAATAGCATGTAAATTCCTTTCATCAGTGCATTGCCAGTTACACTTCATCTTTTTTTTTTTCCTCTTAACACTGAAAATTGATGGTTTAGAAGAAGGCGCAACACTGGATCCCCTCTCTTGAGATCAAAGGGTCTTAAGAAAGCATTTATTTCCTACTGGTGATTACAAACACCTTATTTATAATCACTTGATCATTTCAAGTCACTTCATGAGTGAGTCTGTGTAAGTATTTTGGTAGGTAACTAATGCAGATATGGAAAATGAGTTTGTACTAGTGGTGTTGTCTCCAACGACAAGACACATGGCAGCAAACAAACAAACTTTCCAATTTAAGAGCTGAAAGAGTTTTTTCTTCATAAAACTATAGGTAAAATTCCAAATAAACATAGGTTCAGGAAACCTAAAACTCTACAGCATTGCATAAAGGAAACTGGCTTGGATTGTGCATCCCTGTAAATAAGCGTTTGAAATAAGAATTAAGAAACTCTTGTTTGTCAGTTGCATTGACTCAACCTGTGGAGCATGAGGATGTGCATGAAGTTATAAAACAGAGTTTTTGATACAACAGGCAGATTGATTGGTTTCTTTTGATTTTAAAAATGTGAGTAATCTGACTTACAGGATAATCAGAAATATGCCAACATACGAACGCACAGACACGCCCACAGCAATAAAAGTCACATCAGAGATAAAGCTGGGGCCTTATCTGTTTTAATCTAGCCTTCCCACACAGAAGCTGCATCTCATCCTAGGGTAAGAGGTTTTGAAGAGGAAAGTCTGATAAATAAGAAAGAATTTTCCAGAAATGATGGTTTCAGATTTTAGCCACAGTTTACATTTTTTGAATTACCCTAATGCTTCTTTGACTCTTCATACCTCCAAAGTGGCTTTGCTCTTGCCTTTACGATGCTTCACTGACCAGCCACAACATCCTGCAGTTCACTAGCCCATGTACATCTTCATTTGCTGCCACCTAAGCAAGTCAGTGTCCCCTATACTCTGTATGTGGTCTTCAATAACAAGCATAAAACCATGTAAAGACTAAGTTACAAAGAACATACTCCACAGCCCAAAACAGCAATACAGTATTATTGGCAAAGGGTGTACTGCCCATGGATATGATGCTAAAATGTAATATCTAATGTTTGCCTGATCTGAAACAGTATAAATACAAGCAGACAAACACAATCAGCATAGAGCAGTGCAGATGTATACTTTGGTATACACATACTCAAATGCCAGACACTGAGGCGAGTTGCTGAGCCACAGCATGGGACACAGCAGTAGCGAGGAGGACGGCAGAGCAGTCACTGCTAGCAGTGCCCACACAGTCCTGGCTGGCAGAAGGCACGGGGCTCTGCTGTAGCCCATTGCCAGGATTTCAGCACTGCTCCCCTTCACTGGGGAGAGCCCCATCCCTCCAGGCAAGCAGGCAGCTTCCCTGGCTCTGTGCTGGGATCGTCCCTAGGCTGTCCTGTTGGAATGCGCTGGCTGAGGAACTGTCACATTCATTCACTCACATCCAGACTTTAACCCAGCAGTAGCTCCTTCCCTTTCACTCACGGCCACCTCTGACTGCTCAGGCAACAGATGGTCACTGGAAACTCGTGGAGGTCTGACACATGTGAATCCAGTGTGGGGCTACCAGTAAGGATCTGCAAATATTGGCCGACACAGGGAAGACAGAGCAAAAAGTCTCATTGGCAGGGCTGCACCACCTGGGGATGGACTGGGAACTGAGAGTGTCAGATCTCTTCAACAGAACTGCTTGAATTTTGTTTCCTAATACTCTATTTTACCCACAAAAGCAATTTTTTCTCAACCCATTGAAGGCTTGAGAAGAATCTTCCTTCCCAGAGAAATCTGTAGCTTGCTCCCCACAGAAGGAGAAACATGGCCAGCTGTCTTGAACAGAAAAATACAGTAAGACATGCAATGCATTCTTTTCCTTCTTGCAGATTTATTTGGGGTCATTTAATATATCTGTCCCTAAAGACTGCACCAATCATTTACCTTGCAAATTTTTCAGGTGAATAATTTATTTAAACATTTTTCCTTCTTTTTTACTTACTGCCAGTTAACAGTACTGTTGGAAAATGAATACTCTAAAACAAAAGTTCTTAATCACCATATGAATTGAAAAGAATGACCACCAAGTAGCTACATCATGAACAGAAATATACAGCAACACATGGAACCAAGTGAAACACTGTCTTTCAGCTCTAGTGAATCAGTTCAAACCTAATTCAGGTTGGTGGCTGTGACCAGCTACCATTGGCTTCCTGCTGTTCAGTGTCCTGCAGAAAATTATTTTGTAATTCTCCACTTGATTCCCTTTTGCTAAGATTCCTTCACTGAGTCTTTATCCTCTTCCTTGGTCAGGTCAAAGATATAGTGCAGATTTTCAAGGTGACAAGTCATACCCCATTTCAGAGCTTACTGCCTCTCTGCTCACAGTTGAGATGGAAGGATCTCAGAGATCATGCAGGAGAAAGCCAAAACTGCTCAAAAAGAGCCACTTCTAGTGGAGCAGGAGGGACTAAAGAGCAACTGCTAAGAGCTGATGTAATTACTCATGACCCTGACAACTTTCAAGATCTTTTACAAAGATCAGTTTTGGCAGAGACTTCCTAGTAGTCCCAAAAATACACTTTAAATTTGCAAGTCCTAGAAGAGCCTTTCTAAGGCAAAGGCAAAGCCTTTCTAGGTGAAGCAGTAAGGCATGGAAGCCTTTGTTGTGAAGTCTGAAAATGGAAATTACATGGGAGGTATTTAAGTATGTGGTTCTGGCAATTATGGAAATAACTAGTGTTGACAGGAATACACTGGGGACCCAGCACTTAAAATCTTAGTAGGAGAAAGACTGGGAACTAAACACACCAATCAATATAGTCTCTACAGAGAGAATGGGTACGAAAAGACACAGTTCTTGTCCAAACTGTTTATTTTCTGTAGCTAGACAGTAGTAATCTCTAGTGCCATCAATTAAGATCTTCATTTTCACAAGCAATGTTTTAAGGAAATGCAATATTAGGCATAGTAGAAAAATTAATGGAAGCTGAAATGAATTTTTTTTGCTCCCAACTTAATTCCACATCACTTCTTAAAACTGAGTCTATAGGACTTCAGACAATCCTAAAACTGTATTTAAACACACTAAACTACAGATAAGTTACTCTCTCACTCCAAAGAACTCCTTCCTTACAACAAAGTACAGCTCTGAAGAAGAAATATGCAATCTTTTGCATTATAAATATTCATATCAATGCACACAGCATAGTCACACCAACAGAGCTACAGAGGCCTTACAAACACAGGTGTTTAGAAAGTCCCTATAAAACCAGTGTTGTGCTCTAGGATTTACCAGGTTTTTAGCAATTCTTTGCCCACCTTCAACGTATACTATTTACTCATCTGAAAAATGAACAAGGACTTACAAAATGGACAAAGTATCTAAACCAAATGCTTAGATTGGTGCATTAAATCATTTACTAAAATCAGGTCAGGAGGTATTAAGCCTCAAAAACTTCCCAGATACATATCATAGGATATATTTTAGTATGAATTTTACTTAAAAATATAGCTTCCAATTTGAAAAAAAAACCCAAACAGAAAAACCCCAGTTAATAACCCTTCAGAAAAAAATAGTTTACAATTATAGAAAAAATGTAATTAATGATCTGAAAAAACTTTTCTTCTCAATAAATTTGAGTCTCGGTTATTACATTTCTGGCACCTGTCTTTCTGTTTTACAACTTCAGCATTATTCCAGTAAAGGTGAGAAAGGTGGTATTTACTTCTCTCTGGCATCAGAAGTTACATTACAGACACAACTGCACTTGTATATTTTACTATGCAACACAAAAAATGGATGGATGAATCAACTCACTGCCTGTAAAATGTATCAGGCCAACATCCATGCAGTCAAAGCCCTCCTCTCTGTACAGAACGAGCACGGTGCACGACTATGATACAAGCTTCTTCTCAAACCACGTCTGCCCACGCACTCCAGCTATACTCTGGTAGGAACATGAGCAGCAGTTTCTCAGTAACTGGGAGCTGCTGGTAACAACAATTCAGTTCTGTGTCTGTAACATCCAAACACAAATAAGTGAAAGAAAACGCAGCTGCAAACAGGGGGTAAACTGCAGCAGGAGGTTCCACAGTCATACACAACGCTCCACTGTCCATCACCATTGGGAGTTTCAGAAACTGGAAATTGGAGGCACTCCCTGGCACAAAGCTGCACAAAAGGAGTGAGGGACATGCCAGAGCTGTACAGAAAATAAAGCATGAAAAACTCCAGATGAACTATTTTTCCTTTGACTTTCTTGGATAACCTGCACAGAAAGCATTTAAAATAAAAAAATACTCAGATTGTCCCTGGCATGATAGATTGCACCAGCACCACTTAATTAATCAAATATATTGTTCTTTGTCACTCTGTGTCTTTGACTTTTTTTTGACTAATTTTTTTTTTTTACATTCTGCCCCTTATTTTCCAGAATGTTTGTGATCACAAAATACATTGAGAGTGACAGACAGTAAACATCACTGGAGGCTGTTGCAGTTAGACTGTGATGTGGGTGATCATCCAGAGGCGGGTGTATGAGCTCAGAGTTAGAAGGTCATCCCTCCAAAGATCAATGCTTTTGAAAAATAACCTCCAAAATCAAGATCTAACACCAGGAGAATTTCACAGTAACTTCTATTTCCATTCCAGCCATAGTAACGAAACTTTCATTTCAGAGAACAAAAGTCATTAACCAGAGAATGTTGTCAAATGCAACGGTAGACGCTGGGGATATGAAAGCACAGGAAAAAACATCCCTGTTCCCTAACATCACAAGTACAGGTGAGAGATGCACAGAAAAAGACAGTCAGACTAAAAAAGCACAAAGAGATTTGATCACTAATCAGAGACAGAAACCCATCTGAGAGTCACAACTGTCTCTGCAGGCTCTGAAAGACAGAATTAAATTGGCTTAGTACTATATTCAAAAATGAATTTAATTAGCTGACATTAAGCAGGATAAGTTTGCGGTACCATGTTGCTCTGACAAGCTGTCTCCAGAAGGGTAAGTGGAAGGTAAAATCTTATTTTTCAGGATGAGATTATGGCTGTGCACTGAGACAGAAGGTAATGGCACGTCTGCTGAGGACAGTGCTGGACATTTCATCTCACACTATAAAAGGATGGTATGTGATTGACGAGCCAGAAGTACAAGTTTCAGATTCTGCACATTTATTCATATGGCTGTGTAGATTTATCTCTTTCTGCTGTTGCCACTTATGTGAAGAAGAGTGCCTCAAGGTATAACCTCTGCCAGGACATTTTTCTCCTGTTTCTCTCAAGTCAGAGCTGTCCCCTGGAAAGACTATAATCCCCTAGGTGCAATTTATTTATTTTTGTTTTTAAGAGAGCATGTTGGTCCTTGGTTGGAAAAAGGAGGTCTGTGCGGGAGGCAGTTTCTCTGCTAACCAGGCAGGCTGCTGCATCTGTTGATTGCTGTGCCTCTATTGTGTGTTTTACGGGGTCACCCACAGCACCACTGCTCTGTTCCCAGCATCTACCAAGACTTCTGCTGCCTTCTTCATCTGGAATACAACCTACACATCACAGCCCTGCAAGCAAAGTGGTGGTGGTTGTCAGAGAATAAAAGTAAGCACGAACTATGGCCAAAATCTAGAAGCAGATAGTGATGACTGAATAATCAATGGTAAAACATATAGTAAATACAAATTGATTCCCCAAGGAAGACTTAGAGGAAATGGAATAACACGTTTCAAATCAAGAATCCCATGCATTAAGAGCCATGAGAAGACGAGGTTTGTTTCTATATAACGATAAAATCAGTTCTGGGGAAAAGCATCTCACTCTCAGTGCTAGAAATTCTGCTTATTTGCAAAGCAGGCACAGGCTGTGACCAGGGAAGCTACTGCTCACATCACTTATACTAATATCTCAGCTCTGCCACACCAGAACTAAGTCAGATTTCCCAGGCAAGACAGACAGGCTTTGCCCATCCCAGTAGCAAGTCATTAAGGAGGTGTTCCTCCATCACCTGACAAAACTGCACAGCAATCTAAATTCTCAATTTAGGCTGGCAGTGCCCCTCTTCCTCCCATGACTCCTCTCATCAGGACTGCATTTAGGCTGCATGACCTTGTGTAGCAGTTCACAGATTTTAAGTGCAAGCACAACACACCTCATGCCCTTCTCTGGCACCACATTAATCACCCTACTTTAATGACTTCTACTGATAAACCACCCTGTGTATGTAACCATCCTCCCCAGCGGCTGCATCTACAGCAATAAATTAAACATGCCCTTTCCCACACCCTGCCACCGTGTAATCCACTAGTAGAGACAAAGCTGCTCAGAACCTCAGCTGGCAGTTAAGAGTGAAAGCCAGCAGGGATCAAGAGACCCCAGTTTTACTAGACATTTGACAGGTGACCCTGAATCTCTCAGTCGATGTTTTTTCATACAGAATAATTGTATTTCTTGTCAGCTATAATGAATCATAGCATCACAGAATCAACCGGGTTGGGAGAGACCTCAAAGATCATCAAGCCCAACCCTACCGTGGTTACTAGACCATGGCACTAAGTGCCACATCCAGTCTCATCTTGAAAACCTCCAGGGATGGTGAATCCACCACCTCCCCGGACAGCCCATTCCAATGTCTGACTACTCTCTCTGTAAAGTATCTCTTCTTATTAACCAACCTAAACCTCCTCTGGCAGAGCTTGAGTCTGTGCTCTCTTGTCCTACTGCTGGTTGCCTGGGAGAAGAGACCAACCTCCATCTGAATACAACCTCCTTTCAGGTAGACTTAGGGGGTGATAAGGTCCCCCCTGAGCCTCCTCTTCTCCAGGCTAAACAACCCCAGCTCTCTCAGCCTCTCCTCACGGCACTTGTGCTCCAGTCCCTTCACCAGCCTCGTTGCTCTTCTCTGGACCTGCTCCAGTCCCTCAATGTCCCTCCTGAGCTGAGGGGCCCAGAGCTGAGCACAGGATTCAAGGTGTGGCCTCACCAGCACCGAGTCCAGGGTGTTCCTGATCCAGGCCAGGATGCCATTGGTCTTCTTGGCCACCTGAGCACACTGCTGGCTCATGTTCAGCTTTCTATCTATCCAAACTCCCAGGTCCCTTGCTGCCTGGCTGCTCTCCAGCCACTCTGTCCCCAGCCTGGAGTGCTGCATGGGATTGTTATGGCCAAAGTGCAGGACCAGCACTTGGTGTTGTTAAGCCTCATCCTGTCGGAATCAGCCCATCTCTCCAGCCTATCCAGGTCCCTCTGCAGAGAACTGTAGGCACAAGGTACTACTTATTACTGGTATGTATCTACACCACCTATTACTACACATAACTAGAGATCAGGACTACATTCAACTAAACAAACATAGCTACCAACAGAGAACACATGATTTTATAGTACTAGCTTTTAACTATTACACTCTCTTCCAGGAAACTCAAGTCCACAGCTGAGCATGAATAAAGATACAAGATCTTTATGATAAGAAAAGCAAAACAATGGCCTGATATGACCTAACGAAAGCACAGGATACTACTCCCCAGCAGAGTAGAAACCTCCTTATTCCAAAACTTCCTTTCAAGTGCTCTGAACACATTACTAAACAAAGAAACAAGAAATTCACTTTTGCAAGGCAGTAAGATTTTTTTAAAATAGTGGCATCTGACATTATTCCATATATTTTCCCCAAAATCAATGTGGTTTCTGTCAGAAGGGACCTTTAAACTTAAGAATAAAACAAACTTAGGTCTGAATCACAACACAAATACATGTAATAAACTAAATATGTCAAAAGCTTCATTGGAAAAAGGTTTGCTGAAGGTTTAACACAGAGCTGAAGGCACACACAGCATCACAAGATTGACCTTTATGATGCTAAGTGATGTATGGTGCTGGGAGTGCTACAAGCTCACAGGACTTGAGAAACAGACTGAGCTCTTGGCTGCCACAGATTTCATATCTGACCATGGAGGGCATCTCACAATCTGTCTCTGTCTTTGATCCCCATGATAACATTTCTTTCCTCTCTTCATCTGTCAGATACTTATACTGTAAATTCAGCATGTCTGAAGATGTAAAGACAAGGGAGCCTGCATCTTCATAGAAGCCTTTAGATGTGACCACATGGAAAATAACAGCCACAGTAATAAAAAAATCACATCACACAAGTCCAACATTTTACCATTTTCACAGAGCTTCCTATCTGGAAAGTATTCTTAAAGGAATTAATTTTGCCTTCCTCTCAAGATGTCTTTTGTAACCTTGTTTCCTATGTTAAAATAATCAAACCTGTAATCGCATACCATGTGCAATGTCACGCCTGTGTCTGTCTGGCTTCCCCTAATAATTTATCCAAAGACGTTCAACAAAGAGCCAGCAGTCCCAAAATTACTTAGTTGCCAAAGTTCCTTCCGATTCCAGCTTGTGCTCAGACAAGAGAGAGATGGTAAGCATTTGTGCTAAGGGAAAAACCTTTAATGTTGACTCATAAGACAGCCCAGAATCTGCAGATACAATAGATGTACCAAGATGCAAAACTGTGCCAAAAGCTGAAGCTCACAACTGCACGTGCACCCATATGGCAAAATAAAAGTGGGAAAAGAAGCAAGTTTGAGCACTGGAGCACACTGCTCAATAACTTGCCTTCTGCATGGTTTTGGACCACACCAACCAACTCCTCACAAGACAAGACTGCTGCCAGGAGGAAGGGCTGCCTGAGTGGCATGGATGTGACCTAGGAACTGCAGCCTGGCTGTGACCTAGGCACTCCAGCCTGGCTGTCAGTTCAGGGGCCAGACCTTTGCCTCCTTCTACACAGCAGCTCAAGCACAGCCAGCAACTGCATTCAAAAGACAGGCACTTATAGGAAGCTGAGGTTCATGATTTCTGCTGCATATTGAAAAATCAGAGGCATTTTCTAGTGCATCTGCTGAGTGAAGTACTGAAAGAGCAGAAACCAGGAGAGTGGGAAGGTTCTCAAATACACACACATAGCACTGCCTCACAGCAATGCCTCAATGACCTTCTGTCCTTCCACTCTTCCATATTTGACCTGAATTTCAAAGTTGGTGCCATAAGTCAAGAAATACAGAAGGACCAACTGGGTAATACCCCAGCTAGAGCTCTTTCTGGAGCTGAGCTTTGCTGCCTGGCATGCAGCTGCTTCAGACTGAATGCTCAGCCCTCCTCAAAGCCTCCTGCCTGCTTCCATGTCCCTCCACAATGGGCACTCCCAAACAATCTCTCCCAAGTCTCATATTATTGCCACAAAAATCTGCTACTGCGGAAATCAGTTAGTTTCCTACATATCCTATACCCAGTACTCATCATACATTTAAAAATGGCAGCCTGTGTGTACTTCCAAACTTTAACACCTTTACATTCAGGGGACAAATCAATAAACAGCACATACACTTCATTTTATGGAAATATGCATCACCCAGAAAGAGTTATGAAAATGCTCACTGCTTTACAGTCCTCTGCTCACAAATGTTCAAGATTGAAATTGGGTAACAGAAAGGTCTGTGACATATCCAGGCTTCTCTGAAAGTATCAGGTAAATACTGGCCAACATACTACTTACTGTACCAAACTCCACAGCTATATTAACTATAGTTTCCTTTTAGTGGTCTGTCTTAAGGCCTTTTTACCCCTCGTTTCCAGCAGTGCTTTATCCCGAGACTTTCCTCCCACATTCCAGCAGCATCGCAATAGGGGTCTTACCACCTGCTTGTCTGAAACTGAACTACTCTTATTTAACATCCTGACAAACAGAGGAAACCAGCACTGCCCTCTGACCCAAGCATTTAAACTCGGGACCTAGTTTTTCCCTTGCTGAATTCTGAAATTTGTCAGTTGTTCTCTGTGGGATTATCCCTCGCCCAAATCTTGTCCTCAAAATCTTTCTACACAGGGAGAAACCTTCCATATCAGGACTTCGCTCAGAGTGATTCGCCTCCCATACCTGACCCCAGGAAGAAATAACTGTAAGACTGAGAATCTGTGAATGACCATCAATGGCATTCTCTTTGGCCACACACTGATCTGTTAAGGAATGGGCGCAAACAAATGCTCCCACCCCAGGGACCTTCAGTTTCCAAGGCAATGGTTTCAAGATTCGAGTGAATCTTTGGAAATGTTAAATTGCTGAAAAGAGACTGGGATAAGAGCCTAGGATTTAGGTAGGGAACAGAAGTCATGGCAAAATGAGCTGTTTAGCAGATAACCACATGTGGTGTAAGCTTTTCTGTTCCTCATACCAAACATGACTGGTCAACTGCTTACAGGGGCTGCTTTAATACAGTGCATGAGCCCTTACAGTGGACTGAAGAGGAATAGAGAGGAGCCAGCACTGAATTTCTCATGAACAAAGACCAAAGGCCCAGCCCAATCACCATGATATGGACAGTTTGTATATGATGTGTATCTCACTGGCTCCCATCACCTCAGTGTCTCCCATGCAGCTGTCCAGGAAAGACAGAGTGCAGCATTTGAAAAATCCTGAAGCCCTCAGTGAGCAGATCCTGCTTTGAAAACGGTGGGAGAAAAGCCCTGAAACTGTAACAGATGTAAATACAGATACACCTCTGAGTCTCATCACAGTTGCAAAGACAAACTGAACTGATACATGGTCTCTCTAGTTCTGTCACAATTGGCTACTTTAGCAAAATGTAACAATGAAACTAATATAAGCAACACCAATGAACTTCACTGCTGTCCTGTGGAAAAGCAGCGTGTCTGCCAATACGTTAGTGCTACTGCCACTGCAACACAGGAAAGTGGGATCAACAGCAGGTGATAACCAGCAGCACTGGAATTAGATTCTGTTTTGCTGCAAAAATGAAATACAGTTTAGGTAACTCAGAGTTTCATCTGTTGGTGGGAGAGAAAAGATTTGAGTAGCTACAAGTAAGTGCAACTACAAGAAATAGTTTGTAGTTGAAAGACAGATGACAGCAGGATGGAACACGTAATCAGAATATTTTAGAAGTCTAAAATTTTTTTCCTATTGATATAATATGGACAACAGATGGGTTTTTAAATGCAGCTCTTGATACAACTTTGCATGTGAGAAGGAAAATAATTTGGAGTTCACGGGAACAGGAGCAGATTGTTCTGTGGATCCAGTTGGTGTCATTCTACACCCTTAAACTCTCCTGCAAAATACTGTAAGCAGAACAGCAGGAGTCCCAAAATTCCCCACACTGGCTCCAGTTCAATAAGCCATTTCTATTCACAAAGTATATAAGCATATACTTAACTTCAGGAGCACGTGTAGGACCCAGTGATTTCACTATGACTTAGGAATCTACCTGAAATTAGTTCTGCTTTGAGGTTTTACTAATCAGGCACCAGATTCATGTGACAGATATTCATGGGCTTCATTTTTCACTAGGTCTGTATGTTACATGTTCCCCCTGCCACAGAGTTTTCTTTATTTGCTAAGTGATGCCCTTGTCCAACTAGCCAAGATGGGCCTAAGCTGCATGCAGGAGGCATCCAGGCAGCAAAGGACAAGACAAGCAGACAGGACTGCAAACACGCAGGACAACCTCTTGAGTGCACCAGAAGCATCACTGTCAACACAGAAAAACAAGACAAGCAGTATCAAAAGCATAAGTTTCATCATTTTAATTACTGAAACTCTTCCTGCTTAAGTCTTAACAGCAAACAGGGGGAGAAAAAACCTGTGAGGGAGAGAAGACAAGGTCGCCCATGGTCTGCCTTCTCTCACTGGTGAGATCCAAGCCTGACCAACTGGACCCAGGTAGCTGGGAATGGTTGGGGCACCACAGCCTAATGGCATTGCCCACTCTAAGCTACCAGAGTATGGTTTTAAATGACTATGAGCCCTGTGTGTGTAGTAATGTCAATTAACATTTTTCTAAACACAGCATTTAAACACGGATCCAGGTCTATGCATGCTGCCCTTCTCTCATGCCTTAGCTGCTGACTGCACCTTAGTCGGGCTATTTTCCCTCTTAAGTAAAGGAGACAGAACTGGACTCCAAAGCCACATGTAGCCTGACTTCTGTGATTACTTCTATGTTTAATAGCATAAATACTATGAGCAGAGATGCTCATAGTAAACAGCACAACTAATGGTCTCTCTGAGAACAGTTGTTTAAAAACAGATACACACATACACACAAAAGAAAAATTAAGGTTCAAATCCCAAAGTCAGACTCAGTACAAAACCCTTATTGGTTCCCTACAGATCAATGGCAGAACAGAGCATCCATCTCCAGGACAGCTCTGTCAGATAAGGAAGTGGAACTGACATTAAGAGAAACAATGATATTTTTGTGCTTCACTCATATTTATTAATATAATTCACAGGAAAAT
This sequence comes from Acanthisitta chloris, assembly GCF_000695815.1. Classification (NCBI taxonomy): domain Eukaryota; kingdom Metazoa; phylum Chordata; class Aves; order Passeriformes; family Acanthisittidae; genus Acanthisitta; species Acanthisitta chloris. The sequence continues at coordinate 68,193 of NW_008684158.1, forward strand.
CAGTGTAATGTGTTGTTAATCTTGCCCCAAACTCATGAACTGTGTAGCGTAACCAAGAATTGAACCTATGGGTACTGAGTCCCTGCCCAGACTGCTAGCCACTAGACCATACTTTCTGAGGTAGAGGATTACAATAAATACATCAAGGTAGCTGTGTACAGCTCAGATTGTGTGATCACCTATTACAGACAGCAAAACCAGAAACCCGTGGGTGTATTCCATGCATATGACACTGTCATTTCTAGTTTTGATGCAAAGTGTTCCAAATCCAAGTGCAAACACATGCACTAAGAACAGTTTTACAGGTGGAATAAAATACACATTGAAGCAGTGAGTGTTATTCTAGTTCTCAGAGTATCTTTACAAAATGGTTATAAAACACTGTCATTACCATTTTGAATCTACAAGAAAGACACATCAGCAGAAATGAAAAATTTTCTTCCTCAATAATGCAACCAGGCACTTCACTGCATGCAGTATGCCAGGAAAACAAGCTTGCTGCAGAAGGAATTGAACTGGCACAACCTCAACAGGAAGGATTTTAATCCACAAGTGCTGCTCTGTGGAAAGCAGCTGCACAAGCAAGCATGCTCCATGCAGATAAACCAAATCTTTCATGATGCACTTAGAAAAACAATTCCAGTTACAAAGCAAAGCCTTGCTACAAACATCTCCAAAGTTTGCAAAGGTTCAAAGTCAGGGCCAGCTGACATAAAGACAGCACATTTTTGTATGGTGAACCCAACTCTCTGCAATAGAGAAGGGTGTTGTATTGGTGTCTCCAAAGAAACATGCACTAAGGCAACACCACTATGGTGTTGAACCCACCTTAGTAAGATGGATGGTGCAACCAACAATGGCTAGCCTTGTCTGTGACTGGACAAAAGCTTTTGCTTCTCATCCTCACAAACAGTGGAGCCATTAGGCCTCATGATCTGTCTCTCCCAAAGCAGTGGCATGTTCACATGGGACTGGCTGAGGGTTAGCAGTACTGCAACAAGCACAGTCACAGGAACCAGGCAAATGCTCTCAAATCCATTCCTGTGACAAAATGCTAAGACCATGCACCTGCTCGGGTTATGCATCATACAAATTTCAGTGTTACCTAGGGGCTGATTTCACAAACACACCCCAGCTCGGGGGAATCCACAAAAAGTTTGTTTCAGCAACACAAGCTGGATAAAGGGTGGCCATTGCATGGCTCTGGATATCATACCAAGGTACATAGTACAAACAGAGTTAAGAGAAAATAAGCCTGCAATAATGGGAAGATTTTATTAAAACTCTCCCATCTTAATCTATTCTTTAATCAGACTTACTGTAAAATTAAAAAAAAAAATGCTTCAATCTGCTAAGAGAAGTCTTCCTGCAGATGGACTGGTAATGAAATACAAATAGAATGTGTAATATGAAAAACATAATCCACAGCATATTTTTTCCTTTACTTTTTCATCTTAATTTGCACCTAATAATTTTCATGCCGAGCATCTCATTTGGTTAAATAATTAGTGTAAATTAAATTTCACCTTTTTTTAACAGGCAAAAACAGTGAAACTGTGTTGGTAATTGTTTCAAGTTTTGCTGCAATATGGGAATAACTTGATAACCTGAGGACACCTAAGGGTTTGAATGGACAAGATCTGTGGGCTTTTAACAAAAGCCAAGAAAATGAAACTGTGTACAGCAGCTCACTGGGCAAGAAATCCCTCTCTGCAGAGCCTTATGACCCGGACTATTAACCTCTGAAGATCTATTCAAAGACCTCAGGATGTGAGAGTTTGCTCCTGGGCAAGCCACTGCCTGCTCATGCAAAGAGTTACACCCCCTCCTTGTCCATACATCAGTGCCACTCGTGGCAATTAACTGTCGTTCCTCCAGCAGCCACACACTTACCCTACTCTGCTCACTTACACTGATTTCAACAGAAATTGCACCAGAATCAAGGCCAGCCCACACCTCCCACGGCAGATGGTGAACAACCCTTGCTCCTCACAGGTACTCAGCCCAGCTATGCTCGTCTGCCATGGCACCACCCTGTGCTCACACAGCCTCAGCTCACCCCTGATCATCCCTCAGCAAAGGCCAGCAGGCACAGGCTCTCACCCAAGGTAAGACAGTCACAGCCATCCCCTCTGCAGCTACACTCATCCATTGACTCTACCAAAACATGGGGTGAAAACTCCCATGGGTCCCACGATGCACTCTCTGACCCTTCTGGCCTTACAAGTCTTGGCTCTTAACAAAGCCATGAGGACTTCTCATCAAAAAGAGTAAGGAAAACTCAAGCAAATGACACTCAAACTCTCCTAAGTAACCACATCAGAAATGTGCACCCATGCTACTAGCAATAGTGTGAACAAGAATTTCAACAATATTATATGATGCCCTTACATAATGTTCATCTGCATTAAGAAAATCATGGAGTTGCGGAAAGGACACAGCTATTAGTTGCACAATACCCACTATGGAGTCAAAAGTAAAGAGTATTAGAGTCGATACAAACAGGAAGCATGAACTCCAATTTTGGTTATCATCATGCAGATTCAGGAAAACGTCTTTCTCCACCTACAAGATCTTGGTGTCCTTATGTGCCATTCTTTAGATTCCCAGCTCTAAGCTTCTGCTGCTGTAACAGTAACATGTCACATGTAACATCACAAAACTAAGTCAATTCAGTGCAATAAATGAAAATTCTCCTGAAGACTGAAATTTATTGTAAGTTTTCATTAAAAAATAAGTTGCTTCCAAAGGATTTTGTACTGACAGTCCAAGAGGAATCCTGCATATGTTTGGAAAATAAGAACATAACGAGCAACATGGTCCACTTCCTTACAGTTCCTTTTTGACATCCCTTGGCCATGACCTGAATGGCCTCCTGTGTGAGAAAATACATTTCCGTCTGTGCTTGTTCATCTCCTCCTCTCTGTGCTGAGGTTATCAGTGATGGTGCAAGCTACAGCAGCAGCTTACAGATGCAACTGTCACTGTAACATCTCAGCTGCTGTCTGTACCAACATGCAATCAGCCACTGTGTTCATATGCACATATGGTATTGTGTAAGAGAAGATCATTAATATCAGCACTCATCTTTGACTATTTGGTGTTAACAACAATAAAATCCAAAAGTACAGGAATTAATAACCCTATGCCATGGTTTGCAACTATTTCATTTATAGATGAAATGAAGGAAAAATATGGAATTATTTGGTCAAAATGAGAAGGAGTGGGGCAGTTTGAAGGGGAATTCAGGAGTACTAAACCATTTCTTTCCCCAAAAATCACTATCCCCACTCCTTACCTAGACACCTGTTATTCTCACAACTTTATTTCCTAGCATTATTATTTCATATTTTTATCCATGCCACTAAAGCAAAAAATCACCCCAGGCTTAACATCTCAGCATGACTTTGAAGACCAAACCTGAATAACAGCAGATAAAATTGTCAAGGAAATATTAAAGGAAAAATCAACTTAAAATCAATTGCTTTTATTCTAATGCATTCATATAATCACTTGCTTCCCTTTCCATAAACTGGTTATAAAATCTCTTGAGACAGAGGACTGTTGTGTTGCACACATGCCTAATGATCCTATAGGGGCATATTTAAAAGAAGCAAAGAGATTTATGTAACATTTTGTAGGGGCAATCACAGTTCATCAAGTTATTTTCTTTTACGTGTGAAATCCATCCCATTTAAGGGACTTTTCCCATTTATTATTCTACAGTGCTTTTCTAGAGACAAAATAAGGGTGGGGGTTTGGAGTGGGGGGAATATGGCATGCACATATACAAAACTCCTAGAACTGCTGAGCAAATTCACTCTTCTGTCTGCTAAAACATTCCTATCCCAAGACTTTGCTTCAAGACACATCCTCATAGCAAATAGCTGGACCTTGTCTGTACAGCTGAGAGTACTAACTCTGGTGTTTCATTTCAAAATCCAACCCAGTCATATCCTACTCTGCAGAGGGTTGAGTGCCATTATTTCTTTGCCTGCCTTGCTTTTTCCTGCTTACAAGCATCTCACCAGGCATGATGCATGTTATGTAACTCCAGCTTGTTAAAAACAACAGTTATTTACCTAGGTAGTGTGATAGATTGATGAGATAAATCCAGAACTTGCTTATTACAGAACCCAGACAAAAGCTGCTCCTTAAATAATACGTCTATGCAACATTAAACAAATGAATAAGCAACTGCACAAGCACTGCTTACATTCAAAGTTAATTACATCTTTCAAATTCAGGATACCATCCTCTAGACTACTCAGTGCCTCTTCTCATGCCACAATATGCAAACTGCCTTGTGCATATGTGTTTTATTTTTTAAAAGTGACCTGCTCCCCCAATCACTAGAGAATAACAGCTGAATCAGTTAATTTTACTCGCAAGAACACTGTACTGCTTTAATGTTCTGGCTGACTATGATGAAGTGAAATGCTCCTCCCTGAGCTAGCTGCAAAATGCTTGTGTTTTGCAAATAACCATTTTTACTCATATCCCTATTTCGGTTACAAAGCGTAAAAGCAGCAGCCAGAGAGGGTTAAACAGACTTCCTGTCAATGCCCTGCAAGAAGCAAGTCTCTGTGTTCTAGCAAGGCAAAGAAATCTGTTCAGGCCCTGTATATTCAGCATTATTCAGCCCTATTAGGACCATATTCCAGGACCCCTTGATGCCCACCTGACAGTGTGTCCTCTACATTACGGAAGTGATATTGTCTCCCCATGGCAAATCATCACCTGACCATCCTGGTCTTTGCAGCTCAGCTGTGCCCGGAGACATGCTCCGTGGAGCAAGCCATTGCCACATAACTGTATTCTCTTCTCAGTCACTTCTCCAGGAGGAAAAAAAAAAATTTAAAAGAATTACAAAGCTTGTATTTCTGGCATCACCAACACTGCAGAGCAATAGGGAGGTGACTGGCTGCCCCAGCGAGGAGGCAGCAGCAGTGGCAGCCCTGCCGAGCCCAGACCTGAAACTAGGTCTCAGCCCACTCGACTGCAGGGGAAGGGAGGGGGAAAAAAAACCCAACAAAAAACGGCAGCAGCACTTTCTCAGAGCAGGAAGAAGGGGAGGCCACGAGCGTTTCCTGTTGTGCAGCTGAAACAAGCAAAGACGTCATTACACTTACGCTCCCTCAGGGTGTCAGCAGATTGAGGGCCAAAGTTCAGTCATTTCCAATGCACCGCAAGGAGGGAGGTTTTGGAGGAGAAACGAGCAGCGGCTTTATTGCTAACAGCGTTCTCTGCACTTGCATAGCAAAACAGCTAAGCAGCGTGTTACCAGGCTCAGCTGCAAAGTATCGTATGTGACCAGAAACAATATTTGCTCAGGAGCCGTGCTGCTCTTGTTTTTCTTGTACAGCTTGGGTAAGAATATTGCTGCAATATAGAACTAGAATAAAATATTACAGTATCAAAATGCACTAAGCTCTCGCTGCAGCCCATAGTTCTGAAAGCATCTGGAAATCAAGTCTTACAGAGTTTTGGATCCCATGGAGTAAAACATGTTTTGTGAACGCATCCAGGGGCACGGCTGGTGTGTAAAACTACAGGATTCCCATGTCAGATAAGGCTGACAACCCAGCAGAGCAAATACAGATGATGCTTTTCAATTTTGCCCCTGTCATTCTGAAGCAGGTAAGGGCCCAGCTTAAAGAAAAAGGTGAAGACAGAGGAATTGGGCAGTGGCATGTGGATGCTCAACACTTGGTAACTGATTGTCTACCAGGTTGTCCATCTACCCTAAGTAAATCATTAGTATACTTACCTGGCAAACATAAGGAGAATCTGGATTGCAGTCCTACCCATCATTACTACCTTCTTAAGTTAAACATTGGAAACACTTTTTATATGGAAAGCATCCAAATGAGAATCCAAATGTGACCATTCGGGATGTTTCAGAGTCTCCACCCATCACTGGAAGTTTTAAAGTACATAAGCATGTCCCAGCAACAACCTCTGCTGCCTGGGACACTAGACTTTTCCTCTGTACACCGAATGTGACAGACTGGGTAGCAGGGCTCCACCTAACAGAAGCTGATTTTCAAACAGAGGTACTTAAAGAACCTCAGTGGAAAAGGTTACAAGGAGTTCGTAAAATGGTATTCCGAATTCTCTTCTCATATTCCCATCACTAACTGAAAGTCATACTTCACTTGTCATATTTCTTGTCATATTTCTGCAATAACCACCCTGTGGTCACACCGGGAACTGAAGCCAGTCTTTCAGCCCTAGTAATTCAGAGTATTGCAGCTGAAACTAGGGAATCATCAGTCTCAATCTTGAAGTCACATCCTATCTTTCGTGGGACATATGCAGTGTCACTGGCTAACCAAAATTGCTCATTTTATTAAAAGAAGGTCAAAGACAGTATTTTTTAATTATTTATAAATGAAACATTTTGAGCACGGTTTCAAAAACATTATTCTACAAAGATATGGGCTGGTTTGGTTGTCTTCTACCCTTTCCTTTAGAGCTTAATTTTTCAAAGACAGCTTGTTTTTAGGATTTGCTGCCCAGTTAGCATGAAGAAACCTCTACTGCTTCTTGTTCTGATGTTAGCTTGAAGACTTAATCCTGCAGGTTGTCAAACTGGCAATAATCATTAGGACTCTCTTCAGTATTAAAAAAAAAGCAGACAAATTAGTCTTTGGTGTTGGCAATGATTTGCAGTTCACAACACAATTTGAGGAGGAAAATCTGATTTCAACTTCACATCGAAACAAAAAAGCATTAACGTTAGCACAGGCAGTTTAAATTAGTTCAGTCAGAGTAGTGATCAGAATCTGGCCCTTAAAAATGTGGGTGCTGAATCAGAATCCAGCCCATATTATACAAAGCAATGGGTGTAAGCAGTGATGTTCTCCTGAAAGGAAAAAGAAGATGAAACCTTCAAAAGCACTGTTAGAAATCTTCTGCTGTGCACAGCATCCTAAACAACACAGAGGAGAGCCATCTGATTTTCTGAAATCTGACCATTAAGTCCTACACTCACTCAGAATAAACTTGGTCAACTATTTTTAGACCCATATCCGAGAATGCAAAAAACGCACCAGTGATTTGTACTTTTGACCGTACTGAGACAACTGCCGCACGGCACAGCGCAGCACAGCCAGGCTGGGTGACCACTCGGCACTGGCATTTTTCACACATATATGGCTGCCTGTTGCAATACAGTGTCTGCTAAACAACACAGAGTATAGGAGTGCAGTGCATTCACTAACCTATGCATGTCCTGAAAACTACTCTTCATGTAATTACATCTTACCATTCCATTAGTTGAAGACTGGTGTTAAGCCATCTCTACCATGGTTTGAGGTGAGAAAGTGAAGTATGCTCCCTACAGTATACTTGGCATCCAAATATAACCCTAATGCTTTTTAAAGAGCTGTATCTGTTGTGTTGGTTTTAGTCACTTAAAAGTTGAAAACTTAAAGAGACCAATGCAAACTGTGACCTGGTCTCACTGCCAGTGCCCTTGGTACACTGATGAAAACACATGCCTTTCCACTCCAAAATAAATGTTAGTTGTGGTTAAGGACAAATGCATATGGAAAACAACTCTCAAAGCTGGCTACCTACAAAATATCTAACACCTTTACTGATTCTCACAAACTCGGTTACACCTTTTTTACCCTTTACAACCCATATGTGCAATATTTAGAAGAAAGCCACCACATTGTATCAGTTGGGAATTTAAACTATGTTTTTACAGTAATAAACTATAAGGCTTTTATAATTCTTTTGCTTCCATTTGAAGGAATATTTGAAAACTGCAACTGGAAAAGCCATTATCCTGAGATTTTTTTGTTGAACTGTGTCATCACTAAGGGAATTCTCCCACGCAATCCTATAAGCAGATAATTAAAATATCCTGCACCACTTTTATGAGGAAAACAAGGCAAATAAAGATGACAAGGTCCAAGCTGCCAAACACCTGATAGCAGGTAATTATTTATCTTCAAAATATATGGGGAAAAAACAGAAGTGGGGGGTTTATTTTTCACTGGTGTCCAGCCTAAATACAGCAGTACATAGGATACAGTATGAGAGACTGCCCACCACTGAAGGGCACGGTCCAGCCACCAGTGAAGTGGCAGCAATCAGAAATTCCTGAAGTATCTCCCATCATCTTGTCTTCTCATCTACCCCATTCAGCTGCCCCACGCAGTGCTCCCCTGCCCCAGGAGGACTCTGCTGCCAGCACTGGTCTCTCCCACCAAGTACCTCAGGGGGACTTCAGGATGTGCAGCCTCCCATTCAGCAGCTATCAGGAAAATGGTATATGGCAAAGAAGAAAGTTCCAATCATGTGGTAAGGATCGGGTTTAGGATGAAAACATAAATCTTGAATTTCAAATGGGGTGATCCCAAGCAGTGCAAATGTATGTGAGTGTTCATAGAGATATAGTGTGATGGTGCATATGTGTGTGGTGTGTGTATACATATTTACATGCATACACTGACATACGGGCAAGTGTGTAGATATAACATAATACACATGTATGTACTGTATATAAAATACTATACATATTCACACAAAAAATAAAAGTTCCTATATAAAAGTGATTTGGCTAAGTGGTACCATAACCCTGGGATTGTAACTATCTTTTGTAAGCAATGACTTACAGAGATTCTTCGGACAAAACACATTAAGTCCTGGAAGGTAAGAGGGGGAAGAGGCAAGCCCTTATTTTGGGGCTTGCTCAAGTATTGATATTTTATTTTAAATGTCTAATTCAGACAAAGCAGATCTGAAACCCATTTTTGAAAATCTGTAGTTTTCAACAATAGGTAACCTAATTTCAAGAAACCAACAGCAATTGCTAAAATACTTATTTTAATTGCTTTCATGGAAACAATGAGAAAACACTATAAAATGTTAAAAATATTAAATCAACTTGACTGCTTCTGTATCTCATGAATTCAACAAAATCCTAGGCAACAATAATATTTAGAATAAATATTTTTCTTATGGGAATAGCGTTTTCACTCAAATTGACCAGATGATATCAATTAAAAAAACAAAGATTAGATAGAGAAAACACATCTACTGACTTAAAAATGAAACTACTCCAGTGAGTACAAAGCCTGTTTGAGAAGACATTCCCTTTTCCTTTCAAATACCTTCTTACCTTTAAGGGGAAAAGGCTTTTTTTCCCCTTGAAGTATTTTGAACTAATTTCAATCCAAATGATGAAAATCTGTTCGCTAAAACTTCCACTACTCAATGTAAAATACTGCACACATACACAGATATAAGGTTTAATATATCCAAGGCAAATCCAATACTGGTTCCAAGTTCTGCACTTACCCTATATGCCCACCTTAAAATGAAAAAAAATTTAAAAAAAGGAAAACGAAGTGAGATAAATAAATACAAACCAGTGATACAAAAATAAGTAACTTTCTACGTAATATGCCATCTGTTCCACAAGAAAAGCATGCTGCATCGAGCCACAGGGGCTATGGCTATGAAAAAACCTTGTAGAAGAGCCAAGCGCTGTAATGAGCAGGTTCAGAAGCTGTGGAAGTTGTACCAGCCACCACAGGAAGGAGGCAGCCTGTGACACATGCAGCGGGAACTCACCGTCCCTCTGTCCTGTGGGCTGGGGGTACCCAGGCTGCTTCCCGGACCTTGCAAAGCCAGGGTCAGAGGTTTACAGCACACCAGTAAAGCCAGCAGTGCTGTGGAGCAAGTGCTAGTTGTTTGAGGATGTGGTGTTTTGCCATGGCTTTTTACGGGAAAGTTTTGTCTCCAGAGTTACAGACACAGTAAACTGGATTTTCCCAACTACTCCACAGACCACACCTCTACTGATGCTGCTCCCTGCTCTTACACTACGGATCTAGCATCTGTACACAGAAACAGCTTCCAGAACACGGCAGTGGGCACCCTAGTATGCCTGCTGCCCCTGAGGCACATGAAAACTAGGAGCTGCTGTTGCGTGCCAGATGCTTGCTCACTGTTGTGTGCCTTACAGCAAAAGAAGTGAGTCTTCCAGCCGCTAGGGCGACGAGGTAGACAGGTGAGATCCAGATCAAAGAAGTACTTAGAGGTGCTCTGTTATGGTTAGGAGGGCCAATTAAGGTGTGCAGCCCTCTTCTTCCAGCTGACAAAGTCTCAGGTACTGGGGATTATGTAGTAAGAATTTCTTCTGCCGCTTGTATTATTATTCATTAGGTGTGTGTTAAAAAGATATCCGGCTTTTCCAGCCTTTGCTTGCAGTATCACACCAACCACCAGCTTCAGGGCAAGGTCTGAGTTTTGTAAACCATGCTTGTAAAGGCTTTGCTTTTCCTCTCTGCCACCATCCCCAGAACAAAGGATGGAATTGCAGAACCCTGGGCAATTAGGATACCATACCTGGACTGGAGGGAATTCATAAGCCAACCTATTATCACAGCTCTCATTAATAAAATAATAAACTGTGCAATTACAGTGGGTTGTACACATACCTCAGGGTACGCAATAAGGTACAAATTTAGAAATGGAATGTTTCCAACAACCAACAACTTAAACAGGCAAGGATCCTTATCAAACAATTAGGTTACTCAAGAACTACTCCAATAACTGGCCCCTTTTGCCCAGGGTTATACATTCTAGAATCATGTCATAAGCTTTCGTTGATCTGGGCTTTTTCCTCTTCCGTTTTATTTTGTTTGCACTACTTAAAAAAAGAAAATAGCTGATCTCCCCTCTAATCCACCACCAGTTGAGGAGCAAGACTTTTTCAAAATTACATCTAAAAATGGGGAAGTGCAAATTAAAAAAACATTATCAGTGATAAGCTAAGTCAGTTTGTTGCTACAGGACTACAGACGGAGAACTAGATACACAGGACAGGGAGGTTACACCAGAATGAAACATTACACTAGAACCTTGCAAACCTTTTGTATATATTTTTTATGCTCAACTGTACCAGAAGCAGGCAAAAAAACCCACAATTTTGAAATAATGGCACTTGAAATAAGAAGGTATTGGACCTCATTAAGAAAAAAATTTAGGAAAAAGAAAAGACATCATAGGCAAACTGAAACAAAATGCAAGTTTCTCACATGTTAATAATTCCAAACTCAGATAATGGTATTTCACTGGGGAGACAAGCATACAGGACAGGTAAGGTACAGACCAGGCTCCAAACTCACAAACTCTGCTGGAACTATGATGCCCCTAGGAATCAAGCAAGTTCCTTTTTCAGCTGGGTTATAACTACAAATAATAATAAGCTAAAACCACAGCTCTAAGCCACTGTCAGTTCCAACACCTGCACCTAAGCCTTCATGCATTTATATCCAAATCACAATGAAAGCACCTTGGGGTAGATAATGTATCTGTTTCTTCCCAAATTACCATATACCATTTGTCACTGTAACAATCACTTGTGTTGAGAGTGCCTTTTGTTGTAGATCTTCTCGGCCTGAGGTATATCCAATGAAAAGCAAACCTTGCATGCTGAAGGTTTCCATTTATAGGCTGAGACAGTCACGAGGAGCACTACTTCAGCAGTACAAGTCCTACGTACAGCTGATGGCAAAATCCTGGCCTCACGAAAAAATCAATAACAACTTCCCATTCTGCACTTTTGGTCAGGATATGATCCAAAATGACAGAGTTTTCATTTTATTCACAAGAGATGTGCAGTTCATGTGGTGTCAGAGGCTGTGCCAGGCAGAATTTGGTGTCATCTTCTCAGCTGTGGGGCACTGATTAGAAAACCATGAGATGAAGGCAAGATGGTTTTGCACTTGACACCCAAAAAATGAAGGTCAAGCAACAAGGTAAGCATTGGCACAATGCAAGTGCTTTTTGTGATAACTTTCATTTCCATCACCTATTTACACAGGAAGTCTGCTCATGGATTGGTCATATTTCTGCCACCATAAGACCATGGCACTAGGGTGGGTGTCCTACCGGAGGAGCGAGGGTTAATGAGCACCCCCAACAACAGGACCTCAGAAATGATCCTTTAATCTTCTGACTAGACTGAGAGTAATATGACTATGTCCTTCAGAAACAAGAGGATGTAAGAGAAATTCAAAGTGCTTCAACTTAGAAGGCAAACATCTTAAAGGTCCAACAGGACATGACCTTGGCTGAGTCAGTCACAGGCAGTAAAATGGGCCATGCTCAGTTACTGACCCTGCTTGCATCCTTCTATCAGCAGAGCACCAGGAACAGTGAACAACATTTCAGAATGATCACCTGGACATATTTTGATACCCACTGCACCAGACCACAGCAGTCCATCACAGAACACTAACATGGCCTTTTACCTGTTGAACAAAACATGGCTGTGTATATACATCCATATACACACTTGTGAAATAAGTGCTAATACTCACACATAAATAATGCAGGCAAGTTTATTTATTTTAAATATTTTCTTTGATATTTAAACACAGCAGAAGTTGAACCTACTCTGAATCTAGGACAAATCTTCCTCTAGGTGACAAACAAGCCAGTCCTGCAACCATGAGCTCTCATGAAGTTATTCCAGGTACGTTGTTCTATGAAGGAGACAGAACATGACTGGAGGCAAAAGCTATGATCACATAAATGTATGTAAGTGCCTATAGATATACTTAGGCATGCATTCTTAAATATTTCTTCACACAATGTAGCAAACCCCCACAATTTTATCCTGCAATATGTTTATTTTTATGTGAAAGCATCAAAGCAGGAGCTAGAAAAATCATTTTTGGCTGAGATAAAAAACACAGGTGTGATCCGATCACCTGGATGTGACATTGTCTGAATTATGTAACGAAACTGTGAAACACCACTCTTGATTTTCTAGTGTGTGAATCTGTAAATAGCCACCAAATCTATTTATTACACTCTTGGCTCACCAGACAACCCACTTGACTGAGAAAGAGTTAGTCAAAATTGGCTTCATTTATTCCCCTGCTTGCTAGTTAAGTGGGTCAAACTATTGACCAGGATCAAATGATACTGCAAATAAATTAAACCAGAAGTAAACATAAAGAGAAATACCTGGAAGCACTGAGGAAGGTAAGAAGGCATTGTATTCTGTGCATAAACTATCTGTGGAGATGTCAAACAATGGAAGTTAAAGAACACTACCACTGTATCCAAGATGGTGCCTTCTGTAGGATCTTAGTTCCTCACCAAGGCATGCTTGTATGAACTGTGACTGGACAGGAACTTTAAAGGCTGTGTTACTGAAATTCTTTAGGTTGAGGACATTATTAGAGGGAGACTTAATCTGATAAAAATAACTTCTTGTAGGCAATTAGAACCCACTGTCAGTCACACTCAAACCTCCCCTCCCCTTCTTAGTGATCTTTCCCTCTAGGCCTCATCCTCAAGCAGCATTCATCCAAAATTGTGTATTTAACATCCGTGTTTTCTCCTTTAATTACTAAGGCTGTGAGTGAGAAAGAAAATTAAAAGGTTTCCCTCATAGTCACTCCATTTGTGGAAAATATGCTGCATTGAAGTTTGGAGCGCTGTGCGTAAAGGAACTCCATCCTTCCATGTGTCTTTCTCTTTCCTGCCATGCAGAGGGTGATCTGAGGAGCAAGGGAAGGAAAGTCAGGGTATATCCACTAAAAGCTACTTTGCTCTTACTACAGAGGAATGAGCAAAGACCTCAGACACACAACTATAAAGCATCACATAGAGGACATAGATCAAAACTAAAGCAAAGGTTCTTCTCCTTGTACACTTGCCTTTCACAAGTGAACACGTCCAGTCCAACCTCCCATCATGGAAGATACAGGTTTACCAACCCTGGACGCTGAAATCCGTACATCCCAGAAACAAAACAAGCATTTCCAAGCTGCTGTGTAAATGTGCCTTATCCTTGCTCCAAAAGAAAAATCTGCCATGCTTCCATTCCCTTCTTTATTACTTTCTCACCTCCCTTCCAAGCCTTTTCATAAAGGTAACATACAGAGTGATGAAATTTTGTCCACAAAGAAATCAATAACTAGTTTAATGGAATCACTGAACAACTATATGGTAACAGTTTTCAGCTATTAATGAACTGAGCTAAAAACAAAGCAGAGAAAATGAATGCACTATATGTCATCCTTTTGTTTCCCAACATTTCACAGACCGAAGTCCTGTCAGACCAAAAAAGGTGCTAGGGGAATCTTCATACTGCTGTATATCAGTTACGATTTACAACCTCACTCCTTTACAAAAACATAGCTGACTCAAAATTGCCCTACTAATTACTCCAAATCATGTAGTAGTTTTACTAATGCAGGGCTGACTCTGAAGTTTTTCACCAATAATTAACATTACTCACGAGTATAAATTAGGTCAAAGATTAATACAATTTGTGTATTTTTTTAACTAGCAATTACACAAACCAGAGACTAAAAAATATATGATGTATCAAACGGGAGAGGTAAATTACTAGACCAACTTCACTGCCTTCTCCATCCTGACATTTTTCCACCATACCAACCAACTGCAGAGGCAGCAATATAATATTTGGCACCGCTCTACCTCTGAAACTAACACCTTCCTGTGAGTTTGTATTTCGCTAACATCACTTCCTCTTCAAGTTTATTATATAAATGACTCCTAGCCCTACACTTACACAAATTTCTTCAGGTGGATTAGTAACACCTTGCTAAGCCTGTATCAAAATTCAGCTGTAACTCACAAAATTAAATACATGTAACTTATCCATTAGTTAAGCCTTAAGAAATCAAATATTCTAGCCAAGCAGCACTGTGAAAATACCCACTAACTTTTAGAGGGATTTCGCTACTATTGAAGGACCAAGAACAAAATAATGGAACACACTGCAAGCTTTGTTTGACACAATTTTACTAAAAATGTTGGAAAACACTGTATTCACATAGCTTTGCAGATATTTTAAAGCAAAATCTCTTTACTCAAAGAGCTGACTACCATGACCTCACCTGGAGATCAAAACAGACCAGTATATCACACAGCATCAAGATGTCCAACTTCACGATCTCATGGTTCATAGTTCAAACCTATTTTTACCAAACTGTAGAAACTTTTATTGACTTAAACAGGGTAGGGAATTTGGCTGTAGGAGTCTATGAAGGTCCTGCCAAAGATAAATACCTTTTACACTAAAAAACTATTTTATTTCAGACAAATGCAGCCAAAAGACTTTCCATAAGCAGCCTCAGAAATTGTGTTCATAAACACAAGTGATTTTAAATGGGAAAAAGTAAAAATTAGTCTATCTCTTTTGTTACAGAAGACCATGAATTGTACTTGATTTCCTTTTTGTAAAACATTAACAAAATAGTTTTAGAAATTCAACTCTCAAGATGAATCAGTGTTTCACAGGTGTCACAGAGGACTCAGTTGACACTGCCAGAATGCAGAGACATCAGTTAACCATGGGCCTGCACTACTCTCCAGGGCATCTCTTTTTCATTGTTAATGCTCGTACTGAAAGAAAATCACTTTCAGACCCCCAAAAGACTGACAAGAGTTAGGGCAAATAAAGACATTATTTTTCAGCTAACTGAACTATTTATTTTAGCTGTCTTTGAAAGACAAGGAACATAAAACTCTGCATACTTTTAGGACTTTTGTGAGCAGACTACACTCAAAATGAACTACGCTGACCTATGAAAACTGTTAATAGATGCCAGCAACTTGGTCTCTGTTGAATACTGACTTTGGTCTAAACTAAATAGTTTTTGCTCTAACTAAATAGTGCCACGTCTTGTTGTCAAGGAAGGGTAACCTCAGTTATTATTTCATACTATTCTTTCCTGACACACTACACATGTTTTATTTTAATGCAAACCACAAACACAAAATACATAACTACAAAGATTGGGCCATTTATCTTACTTAAACAAACAACAACAACAAAAAACACCAATATGCAAGAAAACCCCACTGTCTAATAGGCCTAATGTTGATAATCCTGATCCCATACCATTAGGGTTTTTTAAACACAAAGCTCTTTCCTGCCACAGCACAGACATTACTCTATGGAAAAACTGCTCAGTAAATAATATTATTTCAATAAACTAAAGCATTCTGCTCTATTAAATTCTGTGACATTATATCATGTCCTACACTGTGCAATTAAGACTTTTCTTTTAGCTTTTTACAGATCTTTCTGAAAAACATTCAGTATTACTCCATATCATAAATCAACTCGATAAGGAGTGCATCTGAGCTCCAACAGTCCACCACCAAACCCAGAAGAGGAAAATTCCAGACACACTTGGGTTTGGGGAGGTCAGGAGGATTGAGTTAGGCCAGTCAGGCCAGCAGCAATACTATCCTCTGTAGCAAAATTAAAAAAAAAAAAAAAAAAAAAAATCTAAACTTTGCTATAAATTACAGAAAACAATCTGGGAGTTTTCTGCTTTGCTTTTTTTTTATGCACATTTTCTTATGAAGAGTGTCAAACGCTACTTTATTGCATTACTTTAAAAATGTCACCTGATGCTGTAATTTTGATTCCCTTCAGTGCCTCTGGTTTTCACTTTTCTATTAAACTGAACTATACATGCAAACTAACTGCTTTCCTTTGTATGGCATTTCCGATAAACTACTATCTAAAAAACCCCAACTTTCGGTAACAATCAAACCTTGAATTCTTCCTGCCCAAAGACAGCCACACCTATCAAAAGGTACTGTACAACCTTTTTTCTCCACCTTTTGACAGCTTACATAAATCAGAGATTTTAGCCAGAGCTGTAGCAGTTTATTACAGCTTACTTCAGTTGCAATGAAATGAACTTACATTTTTAAGAACAGACACATTCTTTACAATTTTTTTTTTGTGCAGGACCAAATTTATTGTATATGAGTTGCATTTTTCAGACTCTGTAAGCACATTAGGGCAGAACTGTCAATAACAAGAAAAAAAACAATTTCTGTTAAAGACAAATTGGGGAGCAATGAAACAAACCCATGTGTACATGAAGTGGCCCATAAACTCATTACCTACTACATTATTACATTACTTGTGGTTTCTATGTCATTTTTAGAAAGAACTCTTCTGTTGAGACCAAGTCTACACAGACAGAGATAGACTGTGCATAAACAAACTCAGAAAAAAGACTATTATCACTATACAAACTAGTCATATCAGCATAACCATGTACCAGGGGAATTTACATCAGATAATTAAATCCACATTGGTGCACTGTACTACTTTAAGAATAATATTATCTAAGTGGGGCTTTTTTGGGTAGTTATGCCCTGGGCCCCCCCACCCAGGGAAAGTGAAGGGGAAAAAAAGCAGGTACAGGTTTTTGCTCAGTCAAGTAAAAGGTAGTATACAGGTTAAAAAAAAAAAAAAAAAAAAAAAAAAACAGTAAAAGAGATACATCCAGGGCAGAACAAGGAAATACAGAAACATAAGCAACATTGTGACTAAAATCAGTGTGGTCCACGCTCTGCTGCTATTAGCCTGGCATAGAGAGAACAGAGGGAACATTTTGCAGATGTACAAAATACGCCTGAAAGGCAAATGAAAATAAGCACCCAAACTTCACAATACTTCCTCGGAACAAGAAGAAACTCTTATGTTTACACCATATTAATGATGGCAAGAAATTAATCACAAGACAATACAAAAAAGGCAAGAGACTCTTAATTTGACAGGCAAAGTTGTACTTGTACATCTTCTGATTATTTCACACTGGGGATTTGAAAATACCATCTTGGATTTTTTTCCTCAGCCCATATCCTCTCACACCTTTTCAATTCTGATAGTTTTGCAAGAGAGATTTCTCGGGGATATATCTTACTGGGGTCAACCTACTACAAATGAGTAACTAGGGCAAAGTCAATTATTTAATTTATGAGCAGAAGTTCAGAATGCTAAAATGAGAAGTACATGGTGCCTTCCACTTGCTATTTCAGTGAGGGGAAAAAAACAATCAGATGTTTCCAGACATTAACATATTCTTTAATTTCACTAATGATTTCTTAAGGTTCAAACAGGGGCTCACTAGTTGGTTGTCATGGAAAAACTAATACCTATTTCCAGTGGATTTTTGCTCTCAGGCTGTCAGACCAGCACTTTTACAAGTCCTAATTTCACTTGAGAATGACAAATATGGTTCTGGTGAACTGCTTTTTTAATATTTCCTGCGCGGAAATAGGACAGTTGTTGCAGAGTCGTATAAAAATTGTTCAAGCACCCGAAAGAGAAACAAGACTATACAAAGATGCTCTTTCCTATCAAAATGGCACAGCCAGCTCGAAACTTTCATTCTTCTGTGATAATTCTGCACTCCTTTATTTAAATGTAGCATCCAAAATTACTGACTGAAATGTGAAAAATTTTCCATCTAGCTTACGCTTCCCCTTGCTGTTTCTTTGCTCCCCTAGGAACTGCTAGATATTCTTTCTATTGAAATAACAAACAAAAACAAACCAACAAACAGTTAAACTACGG
>NW_008684158.1:86632-89411 GCF_000695815.1 Acanthisitta chloris
ACATACTACTTCAGAGATGCTGTTTTGGAAACCTGTTAAGAAAAAACAACCTGCCTCTTTCAAAAGAATTTTTTAAAGCAGTTTCGTCATAACTTATCAGACCTTTTTCAAATAACAAAGGTATGCAGTCTCCGCACTCAACACTCCTGTGGAACTCCCAACAGTATTAGCAATTAACTCTTCCTGAAGCCTTTAACGCACCAGCTCTGATAAAAATTCTGTATTCCTCCTGCTCCGGGTGCCAATAATTTAAAACCACACACTGACAGATTCGCCTCTTGTCAATGTCTGAGGTAAAATGAATAAAACATTTTCTCTTTACCCTGTGTGAAGGCCATTGACATGAAGAACCAACTTTTGATGGGCTTGATTTATGATGGGACCTAAGACAGAGAAAGTCAGTACTCAGCTCTGGCAATTTACCTGCAATTCTTAGGCAGAATCAAGTAAGAACTACATGGAAGTAGCACTTGCTGAGCACTACTGACAGGGCTGGATGGACAACTACCAATATAACTGACCACAGCTTATTACAAAGCCCCACCGTACTCAAACTTGAAAGACAGCATGCCATATTTCATAATCCAAGTCACATCACTGTGACTTACACATTACCATTACTTGTACAGTCTACAGTGATACTCCTAAATCGCAAGCATTCTTCTCTTTGATGGGCAAGTATTGCAGTATTTCACTAAGTAAACCCCTTCTGCCAGACACAGAGCTCCTATATTCCCACTATCTTACCCAATATGGTTACATCACAAAAGCAGTAACAGTAACTGCCCCTGCTGTTGATCCGAAAATGATGAACAGAGAGACATGCAAAAATGATACTCGCTATTTTCACTTTTGTTTAAATGCAATTCGCCTTAGTTCTTTCAAAAATAAACACCTAAATAGAAACACCTCAGTGGTGTTTTGCTTTAAAAACATCCAGCTTAGTTACAAACATGCAGACCAGCACTCTTAAGTTTGCTCACATAACTGAGTCCAGCCAATGGTATTAGAAATAGTTAAAAGTCAAAAAGGAATAGCCTTGTAGGGTGCCACCACATAAACTAAACATGATATATTGCCAAAGACTCAAGTAGACACATGTACCATTATTCAGCAAGGACCACATGAATGCATATGGCTCTCTGTTTTGTCTTCATAGTAACAAGAAGGTTTGTAAACAGATCTCACATATGAGGCAATCTAGTCACTTGAGAATCTAAAAATCTGCCTTTATAAAGAAGTATTCTGCACTGTTGCCACACAAATGGACTTAGATACACAATTAAAAGTCCTCTACATTTGTGCTTTGGGACAACTACTGCTCAATTATATTCTAATCCACAGCAGTGACATTTTAACATGCCACCTCAGCCAAGATGTGTAACTGCTACGCCAAATAGCCATTGGAAAATAATATCAACACAACAGACTGTAAAACATTAAAATGTGGATTGTTCGATCAACAAAAGCCATGACACACTGACTTGGTACCATATCACTGCTGCCTTTGCACAGCTGAAAACCACAGTAACCTTAAATGCATTTACAGATGACAGTAATAACCTCTTAAAACTCACATGGAAAAAACCTCTCAGCCTAGTCTACAATATTAAGTTTTTTGAAAAATGAGACAAAGCAAAAAAAATAAGGAAGAAAGTTGCAGATAATGCATACCTGAAGTTTCAGAAGTATCTCTCCTGACTGGAAGGATAAGGAAAGATTTAATGTCTAACCATAAATAAATATAAGCCCCAGGTTATACTGCATCTATCTAAATATATCCACATGCTGCAAACCTAACAGGCAGAGACTCTCCTATCTTTAAAAACCAGATGCACGTTTTTCACGTGTCTGCATATCATTTTCACTATCAAAATATTGAGGATTCCGCACCACGTCCCCATAGCCTGACGATCAAATCCCTCTGGTAGTCAGTGGCAATCCACAATGACAGTAGAATTTTAAAACTGGGCCCTCTGAATTTGTACCTCGTTAGACCAGTAGCTCTTTTAATTCAGTAATTATGATAATTACCCGCTGTCCCCAGAACTCCCGATGATGATGACCGGAGCCCCCTTGCGCTGGGAGCCGCACGAACAGACGTCTGTACCCACAGTTCGGGGGCCAGAGAAACCCAGACCTGCCCAGCAATGCTTATTTTCTGCCACCCTGACCATTTACTTCTTTTGTAACAATTCTCAGTATAAACTCATTATAAGGAGAAATGACAAAGGGAGACCCTTGACAAAGCAGGCATAAAATGTTTGCTGCCCCCTTTATTATTTAATAATGTACAAACCCCGATATGTTTTACACTAAAGTTAGATTCATTTTAATGAGAAGGGAAATTATTTAGCTAAACAATGGACACTTCTAGGTTCACCAGGAGAAGAAAGAAGGGTGTGAAGGGAGGGATGAGCCTATGAGACAACTGTATTATTGAAGTCTTCTGTACGGTTATGTGGATGCTGAGACCATTCTCTAAATGAACTGTTTTCCTCAGCATCCCAGAAAAAGCTAACAGGAAAAAAAAAAAAAAAAAAGTCTGACCATTAGTGCCAACTAATAAGAAAAACAAAACCCTTTTCCGGGAAATTAAGCTCCGAGGACTTTTATCGTTGTCCCGGGGCGAGCCCGGGCCGCCTGCCCGCGGAGACAAGCCGTGATTAGTGCCAACTAATAAGAAAAACAAAACCCTTTTCCGGGAAATTAAGCTCCGAGGACTTTTATCGTTGTCCCGGGGCGAGCCCGGGCCGCCTGCCCGCGGAGACAAGCCGTG
>NW_008684159.1:0-29746 GCF_000695815.1 Acanthisitta chloris
TCCGGCAGGGACCTGCCGCGTCTCGGCGCGTTCCCCGTCCCGGGCAGGACGGAGCGGAGCGGGGCTCGGGAGCCGAGGGAGCTGCGGAGCAGGAGCTGCCAGCAGCCGAGCTGGACTCGGCAGGAGCCGTGTGCCAGGCCCGGCACTTCTCACCCAGCTCCCAGCAGGGTACCAACCCCGACCTGGGCATCTCCCAAAACCTTCTTCTGCCTTGAGTTAGACTAACGTGCAGGCTCGCCCGAATTTAAACTCAATTTTCAGTTTTTCTTCCCTTAAAACTAACACGGTCACCTCTGAGAATGTGAGATACATGGAAAGACGATTCTGGGCAAAAAGCCTTTTAATTTACCAGCGCAATTTAGGGATAACAATCACTTTGATTACTTAAAAAACATCATGGGTTGCAGCTGTATTGCATTTTGCATATATGAAGAATATATTAAGTAGTCGAGCATGGCACTCATTTTGTGCTTGCTGTATGGAGACATCCTGGCCGTCTACTAACCTACTTTCCCCTCTATTCGAGAGTGGCAGGAATAGATTACTAATGCTGGATTGCAGCTCTGTGCATAACACACATATTACTAATTCTGTCACTTCCTTTAGAGTGGCATCTGTCAAATTATCTAAGATCTTCACCTCCCACAAGTATACAGCATAGCTGCAAGTTTCCTTGCAATTCAGTATTAACTTAAAGCAAAAATTACTATGTTTACTTCTAAACAAGTCTGTTCCAGGACATATATTTAGTAACAGATATACATTTTTTTGGCAGAGAGAAGTGATCTGATATTTCAACCAAGACTTGTTTTCAAAGGACTTGATCCTAGAGAAGACTTCCCAGGCTTTACCTAAACAAATTACACCAGGAAATTGCTGGTACTTAGGCATAGAAGTAAACCAGTGCTAGTTCACTCTGACTGCAATATTAATATTCAGCAGCTGGCATAGAAGCTTCTTGCAAGGTTAAAAAACAAAACATACTCATAATCCCACAATCCATACAATAGCATAAGTGAATGTGCACCTTGTTTCCTGATGACTAGATCCTGCTGCAGCATGCTGCTTTTGAAATCTGCCAAGTAAGAAGCAGTAAGTTACAGAAATTCAGTCTCTGTGTTTATAGCCATTTGCATTCACTTAATACAAACACCTGCTACCCTTACAAAACCATACATAAACAAGCATTCTTTCTGCCAGCTTTGCTTACAGACCGTTTCCTACCAGTCATTTCACTGATATGGTTGAGGCTTCTTGTTTAAATAAAGTATCAGTTGCTTTGACTGGGGGAACAGGACATGAAGAAGATCCCATTCATTGCTGCTTCTATCAGACGTGCAGTTTAAATATTATAAAAAATGCCAAGATGTGTTTTAAACTGTCTAACACTATGAAAAGTAATTAGATCTTTGCAGTCTTACCATGCATTAGAAAACACCTCACTGAGGGATCAGCAGTAAGTACTGCAGGGCTCCCCACCACAGGACAGTGGGGACAAATGGGTACCTGCTGCAAAACACACATTGAGTCTACTTTTTATAATACAGCAGAGCTGTACCCTCTTGAGTTTGAGAGCTGTCAATGTAGATTGAAAGCAGTGTAAATTAGATGGATTATCTCCAGATGAGACAATCCATATAACTTAAGAAGTCCCTGAGTCTGGCTATATTTCCCCTCTGCAGTTCATAGAAAACCTCCCTTCTTAATGAATTGGAGCTGACACTGACTTTAAGGTATCCCTTTATTTGTGAAGCCACATTGTCTCAGTGTTAACCAATTTCATAGTACCATGGCAGGAGAGAACATCTTCAGTAACCCTTCAGAATTTTCAAATTTCAACAGATTTCCCTTATTATGTAGCATCATAGATGTACATAATGCTTTTCCTCGAGTGCCCTGCCTTTATTTTGCAATAAAACTTTATGATCCAGTGGCCAGATGGATGACCTTTCTCTCCCAGTTGTGAGCACTCAGCTCAGTGTCACCCGCCCAAAATGGTAAAAACTGAATCCAGCTCAAATAGTACTAGTATTACTCATTCTTTTTAAAAAAAATTGACAAATATTAGATCTTTCTCTCTGCCTTTTAGTTTTCAGGAGCAGAATTGTCTGCTGTCAAGGTTTCCTATGCAAACACTGCATATCACTGACATCAGGCAAAACCTGAGGTGGTAGGCACAGGGAAATCCCCTTTCAGTGGAATTGCACTGGGTAATGAGAAGGTGCCACACACCTACCTACGTGGGAAAGTTTGACTCCAGGCCAGGCCCCAGAAAGCTCAGTTAGTTTCGATAACTCCTAAGGAAGAGAACCTCAAAATTCAGATCAGAAGAGAGAGGAGTGAAATGCCCATGTGCTGTTTTCCTCCTAAGAATGTGTCAAATGCAAGTGAGCAAGGTTTATCACAGGAATAACTCTCTAGGCAAGGACAGTTGAAGAACAGAATAGCATAATGAATTCTCCTTATTCCAAAGATAAAAAAGCTAAGCAACAAAAATCCTAAAAAACATTAAAATGGTGAGAGCTTTCAGCTTTGACACTGGAATTATTTGTGCAAGAAACTTTTATCACAGTAAATCCACAATCTACCCCTCAATCTCTAGGAAGTAAGGGAAATTAACTGGCAGATAGTGAAGGAAAGTACTTAAAGAACTGATGGGCTGAATAATGACAAGGAAGATTACAGCAGGAGTGAGTTTCTGGGGCCATCTGCATTCATAGAATGTTGAGGGATTGGTATGGACCTTGAAGATCATCTAGTCCCAACCCCCCAAAATACAGATAGATTGCATGTATAAAGATAACCATGCACCCAGGTCAGATGACAAAGACAAAATCTTTACATCCACCCTTTACTGAACAGAGAGACATCAATGCAAACATTACGTGTGAAATCCAGAGTCAAGCCCACATCTTCTTGAAGAAGAGTATGCTATGATTATGGGACCAGGTCCAGAGAGATTACAGTTCCTTTCCTCTTCTGGGACCTTCACCTTCACTGCTCACATGCACCAAATACATTTTGGTGCCCTCATGATAATACATGTTCTTAATAACTGGGTATGTCTTGCCTTTTTCCCCCATAATCATTTTGCCATAGCTGGCTTAGGTTTCATGCAAGCAGCAGATACTGCAATACAGAGGGGTAGTGACTGACCAGGTCAGATAACTGATTAAAGGAGTAACATATGTTTACATATAGGTTCTAAATAAGACCATTTTTTAATTATGTCAGTAATTAGAAGGAAGGCCTCAAATGCAAGAGACATTTGGAAGGGGTAGAAGGAGAAGAGTACCTTGATTTAGCAGGCTTGTACTCCTAGGAAAGACAAGAGTTTCCAGACTTATGCTATGTTATGGCAACATCCGTGGAAAGGTATTACACTATATGCTTCCAAGTTTAGATCAGTCTCTAGAAGCTAGAAATGAGGAAAATGTCAGGAATCAGACATCATTTGGGTCTTTACTTAGATGCTTTTGGCATCTGTTTTCTTCCTTGGCTACTTTCGATTAAAGAGTTCTAAAATATGCCCAACAAGGGTATTACATCTTTTTACCTTTTCATAGATTTAATTAGGAATATTTAATATGTAGCCTTCTTCCACTTCTTGGACTTGGCACAAGTTGCCTTCTTCATCAGACAGTGGAGCAAGCCAGATTTGTTAGTATCCTTTGATTTAGCCCATCAGTTATTTGTAAGGCCAGTGAAACTGAAGTGTTGTTTGTTAAGAAGGCTTCCAGTTTCTGTTAGTTCCCTGTGATCCTAGCACCAATGTGCTCCCGGCCAGTCTGGGCTGGGATGATGACTAGAATCTTCCAGTCTGTGTCCTGTAACTCAGAAGAGTCAAAATGCAGTTTTGGCACGACTACAAGGTAAAATGCCAAGTGACTGTGACAGCAAGTGCATTGCTGTGACAGAACACCATCTCAGACTCTGACAGCTTCTGCACCTGATTCTCACAGACCATTTCTATTTATGACCAAATAGGAATGTTGCAATTGTACTAACATTAATTTTCAAGTTTAAAGTTTTCTAAAACTGATTTAGTGCAATAACATTTTTATAGAAGAAAGCTATTTTGGTCTTGATTAAATCAATTTTGAGGCTCACTGAATTAGAGCTGTCTCCTTGAGCCATATACTGCACTACATGCTTTATAATTTTTTCAATATAGCACTTGCTAGCAACTCTGAGTTGCAAGGTAACAAAAACATACATAAATAATATACTAGCAAAAATATCTCCCCTAAATATACCAGCATAACAAGATGGAGAGAAGCAAAAATGAAAACAATGGTATCACATTAAGACTACATTTAAGAAATAGACACAAACACCATGTAAACACAGATCTGGTTTTATCATTCATGTGATTGTCATAAACTGCATTTCTTATACCTTTGATATCATCACCATCACTGAGACCCAGTGATCCACCTTCTGCTCCAAATCTCCAAGAAGCCTGCAAACAGCTTCCCTTCAAACCAACATAATTAAAGAGCATTTGGGGTTTTTTTACCATAGGAATGTTCCTCCCGACTCCAGCTCTAGCTACTATGATTATTAGCTACATTCCAGTCAGAATCAAGGACGGTTTTACAATCCCTTCTTATGTATGGCATTGGAATAAAAAAATAATTTGGTTTTAAATGTTCCCTGGTGAATAAATAAATAAATAAATCTGATGGATGTTACATTTACTTTGGTTTTTCCTACCTGTCTGTTTTCATTTTATTATATTACTTTCCTTCCCATGTCCCTTGCAATCTACTTGTCTGCTCTTCCCTGCAATTTTTTCATACACTCAGACTATTCCTTTTACAATGCTGCTTTCAGGTAAACAGGCCCCTCTTATCTGTCAGCCTTCCTCTCCATGTTTTTTTAAGCTCATGCTTTTCCACACATCTTTCATACTTCTGTCTCACTCTTTACACCTTATATCTCCTTTCCTGAACTATCTGTCTTGCCTGGAGCTTATTTTGTTGCCTTTGATTTTAAGCCATTAGAGACAGGCAGTGTTTGCAGAGAGCCATGTCTGTATGTGGTTTCTAATAGCAATGGGGCATGTCTTGATGCTTTTTTTTCAGGCAAAAAGTCATTCCAGTGTAAGGCTGTCGGTTTGCTTTCTTTGTAATTGTTGAATAAGGCCTTCAAATCTTGGCCCCAAAACATCAACAATAAGCCTAATAGATGACGAAATACTAGATATTAAAATAGTAGTATTCTATCTTACAAAGTCTCTGTTGCTGTTCCTTCCAGCTCCATGTGAGCTGGTGTGCTCCCTCATCCTGCAATGCCCCTTGCACTGGGAGCAGGAGAGCTGCTTTGCTCCATCTGATCTGACACCCACCCAGCTCAGTGTCCTGTCCCTTGTTGTGTCCAGACACACCTTCAAGAAGCAGATAACAGCCCCATACTCAGCACATTTGGAACAACCTTTCTTTCAGGGCACTGTGAACAACTCCTTGTCATTTCAGACAGCTGGGGAGATAAGATAGGAAAGGCTGTTTTGCATATTTAGCTCATCGTTTAACACTTCCTGATAAGACAAAAGTGGAAGATAGAAATATAAAACTGATCACAAAACAATAAAATTAATCATGCCAAAGCAAGCATGGAGTGACAGAAAGAGTATGGGCTTCCAAAAGGGGGTTTTTGTTGGTTTAGGGAATGAATGGGTGGGTAGATCTTTTGGAAGAAGTTCATAAGGAAACGGGAGCATAGGAGAGCTGACAGTGCATTAAAGGCACAACAGCAGAATACCCTGATGCAAAGAAAGCACTGAAAGAGAGCAGCATGGCTTCATCAGGAGCTCTTTGCTTAGCTGAAAAACAAGAAGGGATCATGCAGAAAAGTCAGAACAAGATCCAATGACTAAAAATGAGGTTAAAAAATAGTACACTCACATGGGGAACAAATTGTGAAGGCTGAGACAAAATGAGTTAAACTAGGAAAGGACCTAAAAGCCAATAAAAGTAATGGAGACAAAGGTTCAAATCCAGTAGCTAACAGAAAGACAGCAAATAATGTGACACAAAGACTGAAATATTCAATGCTTTTTTTGCTGAATGTATCTACAAAATCTGAGCATCAGATATGCAAAGCAATTAATTTAACAGAGGTCCAAGAGGCACAGACCAGAAAAGGGAAGGAGTGGATTAAACAATATGAAGACCTGCTAGTTTCTAGTCCTGCTAGCTTAGATGTGGAGTTCAGAAAGCAGTGGATAAATCTTGCCTCCCTGTTGCCTTGTGTCTCCTGTTTGCATTAGCCCAGATCAAAAAGTCTGACTGAAATTTAGGGCTGGAATACTCACAACATTCTTCCGTGAGTTTTCCAATGCCTGCTATCAGGGTTTCATTTACACTGAATTATGTGTTGCCATGGCAGGCTCTATTTACCTGCTTATTTTCACAATTCCTATAGAAATGTGGTAACTTTGAGACCACAACTACTCAGTCCAGTTCAATTGGAAAGTGAGCAACAAGTTCAAGAGGCATGGTGTGGTCTGACTGGCCATACAGTATGATCATATAAACTATGTTTTCACAGCAAAATGTGCTAAAAATTACCCTGGAGCACTTAAAATGTAAAATAATCTCTGCACAATGATTTTGGAGGGGTGGTTATGGTGGGTTTGGTTTTTTTTGAGGCTTCGTGGAGTGCAAGGGAGGTCCTAGAAGACTAGAAAGGATGAAAATACTGCCTGTCTTAGAAAGTAGAGTTCAATTGACCTAACTTTCATAAAGACTTCATCCATCTCTGAGGGACACTATCATAGGGTATTAGGCAGTTAGTGTATGGGCATGAAGATAACAATAGCATTGAAAAGAGTTAAGCAGTAAGACTTTAAAATGTAATCTTAGGATCATTATTGTGTCAAACCTCTCCAATTTCCCTCCTAGAAAAGGCAGCAGGCCGAATAAGAAGGAAGCAGTAAATGTGATAATCTGTACCTTAACAAAGCTTTCAGTTGGGTCCTCTCTAATTTTGCCTGCAGTACAAAAAATGGTGTAGACAAAATCATGTAACAGTTGACACACAAGTTATTTCTCCCAAACAGTATTTATCAACTGTTTCCTCATGAAGTCGAATGGCATGGCAGTAACATCCTTCAGGAATTTCTCATCCAATATTCCATCCATCTATTCAATTTTTCATTGAACAGCTCTGATAATAGAACAGGGAGTAAACTTATATCTGGAAGGGGTTGCAAACATGTAGGAAAGCAGATCAGAATCCAAAATACCTAGATAATGTGAGAAATAGTAGAACTGCAACAAGCTCATATTAGAGAGAAGTTAAGTACTACCCATGACAAAAATAAAGCAGTACATTAATATAATATGATGACACTTTAACAAGGCAACAGGATTGCAGAGAAGGATAGGAAGGTTCAAGTGGATTTCAAACTAAATCTGAGTCGACAACATGATGATGCTGCAGGAAGGCATTTCACATTCCAGGATGTGTTAGAAGTGTGCAGTCTGTGAGATGCAGGACCTAATTATATTGCAATTTTCAGTGTTGCTAAGGTCTCAGCTGGAGCATTCTCTGCAATTTTGGGCAATGCACTCCAAGAGCAATTTCAACAATTTAGATGGAGTTGAAATGAAATCAACAAGAATGATATGTTTTTATGACTTACAGGGAAAGGTTGAAGGAATGGGCTTGGCTTCCTCAGAAAGAGACTTGGAGGAAAATGCATATTTTAAAGGTAGCGTATAGAAAGTCATGGCCAACGGTTCTTTGTGCCTACCTGGATCATAACAATTAATTGCTTAATTTGCAGCAAAGAAGACTAAATTTAAAAAATGAAACCACAACAGAAAAAATCCTTTCAACTGAAAAGTCTAGATTAGACAGAATAGGTTTATGGAGGTTGTGGAATCCTCTTCATTTGTTGCTTTTCATAGCAGCCTATCCAAACATCTGCCAGGGATGGCCTAGTTACCCATTTTCTGCCACAACAGGGATGGACTGCACCTCCTTTTCTTGTTTCCTCTCTGTAATGATTTCAGTACTGGAGAACCTGTTTTGTTTAACTTGGCTGCTGCAGATTAGGCAGTACAACTGTTGTGGGGAGCCAAGGCCTTAGCAAAATAAAACAAACCTCTATGTAGAATAAAAAAATCATTCAGAGAATGAAAAAAAATAAGAAAACTAACCTTAGAAATTCTTAAACATAAATGTGTCAAAAATATTATTCTTAATTAATTAATTATTTCTTAAAATACAGTTCTGTTGTCCAAAACAAACACTTCACAGCCATTGAGAAGTCAAATGGAGAGTTTGAATTCGTTTAAAATAATCAAGGTAGTAAAAGGTTTTTTGATGTTAATTCTTAATTTTAATCTGGATTTATTTAAAGAGAAGAAATATCAATGATTTTCATCAAGAAAGAGAAGTCATACATGAAATTCAGAAAAACAACTTACAGAAACACTGTGAATGAAGCTCTGTCAGCTCCTCAGGGGTGTGATGGTATCACAAACTGCAGAGCTTTTCTCCTGTACTTAAGATGCTGCCACCAGAAACCCTCTGTGTTTACCCACAGCAGCCTTAGGTATCACTGTTACTGGTGCTGAGATAATATCAAGCTATGCACATGCACAGAGTCACAAAGTGGCAAGCTACAGTGACAGTTGATCTGATGACACTTTCATCCTGAGAGCTAATGAAATCCCTTTTAAAAAAACCAAAACATCATTCATACTGAAGACTTTGTGACTACTATTAAACTTTTAGATGATTTCTAAGAGTTAATTTTTAAAAAAACCTTTTTTTTTTTCCATTTTCAGTAACTACCAAGAAAGTCTCTTAGCATTTTCTAAGCATGAAAAAAATTCTGTTCCAGAATAACAATTTAAGGTATTTATTTAAAATTATTTTCCTAGAACTCTAAAACAGTTATGTTTTCAGATGAAGCTTGTAGTTTACCAAACATACATAGCATCAGAGGGTTTTCATGTGTTGTAACCCACCAATCAAGAAAAGAATGCAACTCCTACTACTGGCCTGCAGTGGGATAAAAGGAAACAAGTTGGTAAACCACAGACATCTGGTTCAAAACATGGGATGTGTGGCCAAAGGCTGTAACATGTTCTCCATTACCAAGATCCCCATCAACCTTTCCAAAATAGTGTGGATTATTAGAACTACACTAAATGGTAATTTATCTAGGATCGATGTAATTCTTCTGTTTGGCTCTCCCAGTTCTCTGCAGTTCTCAGTGTGTTTCCCAGATGCTGCTAGGTGAAAAGGGCCTGAGAAGGAATTCACTGAAGTAGCAAGACAAGAAAGCAAAATGCCCATTGCTTCAGTTGGTGTATGACATTCATAAGGCAACTGAGATTAGCTTTAATTTCCAGTCTTAACACACAATTGCATGCTGGATTTTTACAATGCAAACTGTGAGCAGGAGGATATTGCAGGAACACTGACACATACCAATGACTTCCTTTTCATTTTCTGGATTGGATTTTTGATTGTCCTGCATGCCAAAATGTAGGGTTTTCTCCCCCTTCCCAACCTTGTTTAAAGCACAAAGAAGAGATATGAACTACATAATGGAAGAATTAGCATAACTTTGAGAAATACTGAGAAAGAAGTACAATAGTTGTGCCTGTAAAAGTAAGTTCTTATGCATGCAAAAAGCCAAATGTATATAATCAGCTGTGCAGTCTCTACCTACAAAGTGAAAGTTTGTGCCTATAAATACATGTTTTTGTGGCTGCAGTGCATGTAGAATTGCTTCTTTTCAAACCAGCTCGAATTGAAATTGAATTTTAGGCCTTCCCATTTTTCCAGCCCTCTGGTATAATACTGCATATAGAATGAATGGCATCATAAGAGAATTTGTTTATATCTCATCTCTTTTTTTCACCAAATTGTATTCCCAGACTGTTCTCAGCAGCTGTTCATCTAATTCCTCAGCAAGAACCATAGAATATATTCAACCAGATTACACTGCTTTCATTCGTCCCCTTTGGAGAAGCAGCAGAAGAGTAGAGAAGTAGGAGAGGTAAGAATGCAGAAAGTGAGCATTCAGAAAAACACAAAATTCCCACTGTCCTGCAACTCAGTTAAACCTTAGTTACAGGCAAAACACCCCAAACTTCCCTTTGATGTGTTAATTGAAATTTAGCTTTCCACATGGTCCCATTTTCTTCCCAACACAAGGGACACTAACTGCTCCTGAGAAAGGAAAAAATTAAATGCCTGTCATATAGTTTTTCCTTGCTTTCTTCAAGAACAAAGGCTTAAGACTGGCATTGGAAAAGCATTCAGGAGATCAGATAAACAAATAAAAATGCTGATGTATGTGTATATGTGTGCACGATGATAAAACAATTCCTATACATCTTTCCTTCTCCCCTTGCTGCAACACAGACAAAAGACAGTGTCAAGCCTGTTAGGCCTCCTCCCTTTCTCTTGTGCTACAGCTTTCAGTAGGCACAATGCTTGTTAGTACCACAACAAACAGGGATTTTGTAGTTCAAGTGAATCACATCTTCTGGGGTGTAATCAATGGCTAAATCAAGGAAAGAAAAGGTCATAAGTTAAGGACTCAAGCAGCAAACCAACCCAGAAAGGAACAGCAGATGTTAAACATGCCACAATATGTAGAGATGACATTGACTCCTACCTGCATCTAATCAAAGAAGCTCAAAGATCAAACCAGACACATTCATCTCTTGCTTGTCATTTGCTCCATGGCAGTCCAGCAGTGCTTCACATAAGTATTAACAACCACAAAACATACAGATGGAAAAGAATTCTGCATGTCCTTCAGTCAATGCAGGATTTTTCTTTTTGGATTTTTCTCTTCTTGGTTCAGTATCAGGCACTGGAGATTTTCAGTGGTGTATCTGCAGCCCAGCAGCTCTCAGTACACTAGAGTAGTCTTCATCACGGTCTAGCAATGTTAGCTTTGCTGATTTTTCTAGAAGGCAGAAGAGGCTTTTTGCTGCACTCTCTCATTAGCCTTCTAATTCTCCGATAAATACTAAGAGGGTTGGATTCATCATTCTTGCCAATTTTAGTAGGAAGCAGTTACTGTCCACTGATAATAAATATTTATATTTGCAGAGTTGTTTTTTCTGTGATGCTACATTTGACCCATAGCTCTTCTTTTCACAAACAATCCCTATTTGTTATATATTTGTAAAAGTCAGGATCAGTATGCAGATGCTGTAGCACATTTTGAGGATGTCCTGTTACTGTCTGGATAGACCTGCAATTTAAGTTCTCCATTATGACCTTATTTTGAAATATCCTATATTTCCCATCTATGTTATATTTCAATCCCCCCTTTTTAGATTGTCTCCTATTTGTTGGCCCTGTGCTGGTAATGAAGTGTCTCTAACAGAATGCTTTCAGCCTGGTCTGACAGATGTATGCCAGGATGAATCTAGTGTCATAGTTCATGTATTAGAGAAAAAAATCAAACCTGCATTCTCTGCAGCATTGATTAAGGGACAGCTTGAATCCATAAGGCATTTCAGGGCATACTGCCGAAGATATTCCCTGTCAAAATAGGAAAATTTAATCTATTGCACATAGGATAAAAAGCCAAGTACTGGAAATACTCAGCACATAGCCTGAAACACACTGGCATGAAATGAGGCAATGAAGTGGTCTCACTGTGCCAAGCTGAATATCTCAGGATGTTGACATCTAATACCACAATGCAGAACTTTGCCCAGTCTTGAGTAAAACTTTCAGTACTCTCAGCCTGTAAAATGACTCTGTCACTTCACACTACTGTTCTACTTCCTTCTGGTTTGATAGACATAATTTTTTTCCACTTTATTTTTGGAAATTATTCAATAAAATCCTTTTCTTCCCTCCTCAAGTTCTCTCTACACACACTCCTTGAAGAGGTTTCCTCTTTGAAGTCAAGAAAGTTCAAGTTTCTCAGGGAGGATCATTGCAAGAAATTCCAGGGCCATCTTTAGCCTGAATCTTGTTTTGCCTTTTATAGTGACAGATGAATTCCCTAACACAGAAAACAGCCACTGCTGAGCTTAAAGCTACAAGGCACCACTTGATCCAAGAGTCAGCTGATTTTAAGGGAAAAAACAACTGATGTTTCTGAGCCTCCTTAATTTGGAAGAGGATGTTAGTGCACTGAGCACCCATTATGGCTGTATTCCTGCACATATGTATAAACTCAGCAGAAGGAGATCTCCATTGCTCTGGCAAGAGGCACCCAGACACTAGTCAGAGAAACAACAAGTGATTCCACATCATTAATCGAGCTGAGAGAAGCAATCAGAGGTACAAAGTGGAGACCTAAATTCTTAGGGAGAGGCTGAATTAAATTTCAGAATACTCTAATAACTATCTGGGGAGCTGCAGGAAACTATTACACAATATCATTTTATCTCCAAGATTCATTCTCCTGCAAACACATCAAAGAGTTAATTTCTTAACTGACATCTAAAGAACATCAGAGGGAGTGTGCTAGACTTACTTGGAAGTTATGGAGGAAGAGTCTTCAATCCATGACTTGTAGGAAACATACTGGCTAAAGAGCCTCTGCACTGCTGCTGGTGGCCACAGCACACTACCTACTGAGCAGTGGGTCAGTGAGGACTGGGATGCCGATCAAGAGTCATTTTTCTTCTTGCATGACACGCACAATACCCCCAGAAACGTGTGCATGACAGTATCTGCTTTACAAAAGGCAAGACCTGAGCATGGGAAACTAATACAGAACTACATAGAACAAAAAAAACAGAAAACTGAAAAATAAAGTGCCTTGAAGGGCTTAAAAACTTAGTTATAAATAGTGTGCTTTGTTAATAAAAATCAAAGTGGCTTTACCACATCTGATATTCTTTAAAGATTCTTAAAAGTGCTAACCACAGTCCCATGAAGAACCCCAACTCATCCTGAGTCTACCTCATTCAGGTTTGAAGAAAATAACCTTATACAAATCCCAAAACCTGGTGATTAATATTAATACACTGATCAACAGGATGCTCACAGCAGCTATTATTGGCTATGGATGTCATTCAGTGTTACCCTCTTCCCAAACTGCATTGCTGATGTGCTGTACTTCAGACATTAGCTGTACATTCAGAGGCTGTACTTCATACATTAGCTTTCCTAGGAAAGCACAACTGCACCTTAGGGGTAGAATTGTGATCCTACTGAAGTCAGGAGCAAAGCTCTCATTAGAATCATAGAATCCTTTTGGTTGGAAAAGACCTGTAAGATCATCAATTCCAACTATTAACTCAGTGTTATAAATAGGGCTAGAATTTCACAGTAGGAGTTATTGTGTGGAGAGATACACCAGTCTTCTATTCCTTATCTCTCTCTCCAGGGAAAACTTATTTTCACGCCTGCAAAATCTTCTATAAGACTCAATACTGACACATAAAGAAGGATTTCTATCAGACTTGACCACTAAAAGACAATGCATCTCGTTTTCTGCCTTCCAAAGAGAGATTCATCATTCACATTCAACTGGCAAAGAAACAACAGTGAAAGCAATGCCTGTCTCAGATGAAGGGATTCAGTCAAGGTTCAAGGATCCTAGGGAAGCAAAGAGAACATAGTTTGCTAGTGGATTACTTGTCATTCATGTACTTCATAAAGCTCAGAGACTTCAGGAGGAACAGCCAAAATATTTGTTTCACTGCCAACAAAACTTAACCTTAAACCACTCAAATCAGTCATAAGACAACTTTGTATACAACTTGCATTTTTTTTCCACAGAAAGTCTACCCAGTTTTCCTATCAGACAATTCTGCTGGAGCTAGTAAGGGTAAGTGCCTAAGAACACACAGGGCTCTTTTAGCTGCTTGCATGCTAACAACCAGTATAATTGTGCCAGGCTTTTTATTTTAAATGGAGACTACCTGCTTCCCATAATAATGGTCCTTCGTTAGAGGATCTATTCCATCATGATTTATATGATACCTATGCAAGTTCCCAATGGGAGTTGTACTTTGGATAATAAATGTAACTTCTTTGTTCCATACACATTTTGTGCCAGTTCTATCTCCTTTTCACTTATTCTAGTCACTATTTTGATCTTCTTTTGATGATAGTACCACAGTACACTCATAAATTCATATGCCAAGTTATTAAAAAGGTAAAAAAAATCCAAAGAAGTTATGAAATACCCTGTAAAACTTGTTCCAATTGAGCTTTTAGATCCTCAAGGGGTAAAGGATAATACATGGTCATTTGCACATACTCATTTATTTACAACAATATTTAGAGGCAAACAAAATAGCAGCAAGACATTTCTGCACATTACTTTTTTTCTTCTATGTTTTATGTATTTCTATGTTGCTTCCTGCCCACGCCTCAGGCATGCCTAGAGCAACACAACTGCTACCCATGCAGCTCTATGATTCTGCCTGTGTGGAGCTGGGAAGGAGCAAGTCAACTTGCTTTGGTTTGGGAATTTTATTTTGTTTTACACACACAAGCACACAAATATGGGCACTTATGTTCCTTTTCTGTAGTTTCTGACACGGAGCCGAACTGCTTCCAAAGAAAACTCTGTTCTCACATGGTCAAGCATTGCTATTACTCCATTGTTCTATGTGACCTATGTTTTATTTCTGAGCTTTAGTAGATCCCTTAAACACTCCAAATCTCATTCTTAGCATGCCTAGGGAAAACAGAGCAGGATACTGATGCTGCTTTATTATTCTTCGAATAGGTAGAGCAAAGAACAGCAGACAGAGGGGCTGCATCCTCCATCTCTGAGAATACACAGCATTGTTCTGAGCTAGCTGCAAGTCTAAGAGTTACTGCCACGTGTGTTCCCATATCACTCTAGCTCTAACCCAACCACGAGCTAACAGTAAGCTAACGACGAGTGCGATGAGGTGATTATTGAACAGGACGGGACAATACACAGCTCCATAACAACTTACAGTTAAGCAGCTGTACTGATCCTGAGGATTGCAGCCATGCCTTTTGTTCTGATGTGACACATACAACATATCCAGGTTGTTGGAAAAGCCTTTGTTAATATATGGCTTTAGTGGACCTTTATTATGGTAGCTATCTTATCCATGGCTCTTGTTATTTGGTCCTGATGCTTAGCAATGGCAAACTGTTTACTGGATAGCTCCTTGGCATAGGATTCAACAATACTGAAAGCAAAGACTACATAGGGATTTTTTGGGAAAAAAAGTTATTATTTCTCTTTTACAAAAACTTTCACTTTTCAGCCCTGTCATTCCAAGCTGCAGCCCTTCTGCCTTCATGTGGTAAAGGCTAAGAGCAGCCCTTTTGGCAAGGGATGCTGCAGAGCAGTCAGAGAAAAAAGCTCCATTTGGGGACCAGGACGCCAATAACTGAGGCTAGCACACATCCAGAGTAACTCAGGAGCTCCCAGGCTGTGGCTCAGAAGAGCAATTGCACTGTTATTGCACAGTTCCCCGAAAGAGAGTGTGAGTGCAGAGTTCACAAGACATTAGCTGTTGCCTGCTTTTCAGGATCAGAACCAAACTATCCCCCTGCCTTAATACAAACAAGTAGTTACTGCTATGAATAAACTCAGAAATGCCACTTACAATCTGATGTGTCTAATGTTGGGTATATTATCTAGAATATTAAATCCCTAATTGCTGTTAGCAATTATGGATATTTTTCCACAAAGCACTTCCCAAGTATAATTCACAGACTAGACGCATATCTGATTTCTGTATGATTTTGCTTTTGGATAAAAATCACAAACAAATGCCAAAACTTTACAGGTCTCAAGCACCTTGTTAAATACTACCTTGTCCATACAGACTTTGTACAAGATACTTGAGAGATGCTGAAAGGGACTGAAAAAGGTGTGTTATATAGAGGTCTCACATACACACAAGATTTCCCTTATACTTCTAATAAAGTTTTTTGTTTAACCCCCAAGGCAGAACTTCTCATGACCACTATCTGCAAGGAAGAATGTACTGTCAACATATACTGTAAGCTAAAGGAACAACAGCTCCTTAACACA
Source organism: Acanthisitta chloris (assembly GCF_000695815.1). Classification (NCBI taxonomy): domain Eukaryota; kingdom Metazoa; phylum Chordata; class Aves; order Passeriformes; family Acanthisittidae; genus Acanthisitta; species Acanthisitta chloris. Next base: position 15,983 of record NW_008684159.1, read on the forward strand.
CCCATTTTCAAACTGTTTTTGTTCAGTACGATGAGCATTGTTTCAAGTTCCTTTCTGGCAGGTCAGTACAATTAAACTGAAGGCAGGCTTGCTCACCACTCAAAGCACTTGCTTTCTGTTCAATTTCTCATGGGAATGAAAAGCATTTTCAGCTTTTCCTCCTTTGGCACCACACTCTGCCCTGGTAGAAGATTACTGAGACATGAATTTGTGCAGGCTGTTTCCAGCAGAAGCATGTTCCTATGCACAGGAATGCTGTTCATTCCTGTCACTCTGAACATCAATGTGAGGTTGTTGTTGAAGCTGCTTCTAAAGGACCAAGGGTATTTGTGCCATTCAGTTCAATGACTTTCATCACCTCTATTAGACTAAACATAAATGTAACATAGCCAAGGCAGATTCCAAAGGTTAGTCTTTCATTTAGGCAAAATACTGGAGATGCAAAAGCTGTGCAGCATTTACAGGAATCTAGCGTGGATTCAATAAACCAATTCAACACACAAGGAACATCCTTTCTAAATGCAAATTATTCAGGTGCAATTTGAGTTCCTTAAAGGTTAGTCCTCAGTTCCTTCTCTCTGTCCAGTAAATGAGAACACAGAACAACTTCATTTCCTTTTTCAAAATTCTTCATATTAAGTCATTCTGCTGCTTCTATTACAGCTCTTTATTGTAAGGAGCAGATACACACTCTGCACTGCTTCTGTCCTGTGACTGCTGAACACCAACATTAATCTTTTACTAAAGCACTTCTGGGAAGAAGTTAAAAACTAATTTTGAAAGCAAGTCTGACAACACAACAATGTACAGATATACTCAAGCTACAGCATTTTTTCTTTCCTTTTCATTTTGCCAAAAGAGTCTACATTTTCCTATATGGAAGAGTAAAACCACATGTATCAAGAAGGTGCCAGAAAGTGTAGTCCAAGAGCTCTTGGTATTGCACAAAGTGTAAACAGATTGACCTGCACAGGTATGCACCACAGCTGCAGATTTGACTACGAAATGTCTTTATGATGAGATCTTAAGTGAAGTCTGTGGCAAAACTTTTACTTGGTTCCTGTGGGTCAGAACAATATTTATTATACCAATTCTGAGGTAGGGTCTTAGGAAACATATGAAAAAACCCATAGATTATATTACATGACACTCTACTAAAAGTATCATATTAGAGATGCTCTGTCCAAGAGGGACTATATTTGTGCATAAAATAAACACTGCATAATACAAGCCACTGACTAGGAAGCTTCTCTGGGCCCTTTGTGGCATTGCACATTCATTAGAGAAATCTGCAAGGATATTTTATACACAAAGTTTGCATTTTCTATGGAAATTTAATTTCACCACAAGTCATAATTCTGAATTCTGAATTCACAGGGCTGAGTGAAACTTCAGGGCCTCCAGATGAAGAAAAGGTCTGACTGAAAATGGCATTGATTTCCACAAGAAAACAAAACCTGAACAATACTACTGGGATTTAGTGCTACCTCACTGGGTTTAGCTCACTGTTAAATACAGAGGGGTGTCACTTGAACTGGAGAAAGAAGTACTAGGAGCTATATGGGCACCTGTAATAGTTTGCATTTTCCATGTTTCTTTTCACACAAGATTCAAATGAGACATAGCAACTAGTCACACAATGTTAGAGTCTAAGCTGGAATTGTGGCTGTATTTTAGCCAATCAGTAATTCAGTCCACATCTCTGTCTCCTCTCTGCTGTATTCTGTATATTAATGGTAGCACACATGAAGTAACTAGTGTTTTGAATGTTGTAGGTATGAAATAGACAAAAACAGAAGTTCAATTAAGAAAGAGACATATTCTGGTTTTGATCCTGTGCAAAGACAGCACCCAAAATAAAGACAATTATAATAAGACTGGTAATAAAGTCCCAAGTGAATACTTTCAGCATACCATGCATAATTCAAAGATTCAGTCCTCTCCAAAGAACATGTTAGAAATTCCCAATAGAAAGGGCTGGATAATAAACACCTACTGATTTTTCTTCTGGTAGAATAAACCAGGACTTTCTTGGTTTTTTTCTGTCCATCACAGGCAGCAGAAATACACTTGTAGGTCCCATGTTAGGCATTTATTTTCTGGAGCACAGAGACCTTGACTCCACCAAAAGCAGCTGAGAAACTCCACGAGAGCAACAGACAGGACATCTGTGGCTAAGGGCAGACCTTTCAAGACAAGTGTCAGAACTGTCCCCTGCTCTAGATTAATCAGAAAAATATCTTTCTCATCATCCTGCTGTAATACTAAATCCCTTTTTGTTTTAAAATCATCTGCCTTAGCCTTACACCAGTTGGAAGGAAACCGATTAAATTAATGTTGAGCTAGAAGCAAATAAACCCATTCTTTTCAAACTTTAACCTAAGCTGCTAACTCGTAGTTTTATTACTCATACAAGGCACACCTCAAATTTTTCATGTTTTAAGTTCTCATAGAAAATGAGGGCACAGTCTCAGTTTGAAGCTCACATCTTAGAGTAAGTTAATGACCTTTTTTTCGGACTGATGAATCAGCTGCACATGAACTGCCACTGGACAAAAGCACTGCATGTTGGATGCAATGGCTAGTGCTTTGTCACTTAGCATAGCTACAGGGTTTTTTGCACCCTGTGAAGAGTTCCCAGCTATTTCACCTACAAAAATAGCCATTGAAACATACTGTGTATACTCAGGATGAAAGTTTGACACAAAGTTTATGGAAAAAACCTGTTTTTCCTCAAAACAGCCTTTCCTCTGCTGCCATCCACTTAGTAGATATCTTTTTCTTAATTCAGAGCCACCAAGAATTTTTCCTACCTGGACTGTAAGCAATCTAAATGATGAAGCATTTGCTACACCCAAAGCAGAGCCAGGCACTGGCACACCCCTGGGCCATGCCTTGCCTGCCAGAATTACACTCATCAGACATCACAGCTCGTTCAAGGACTCACTTTGCTGGAAGACTCTGGTAGCTGGGTGGGAAGGCAGCACCTACACTGCCCATGATGTGCAGCAGCAGATTCGTGCAGAGGGAACCAGGGGGGAGTGACAGCTCCTCAGTGGCACTGAGCGGGTGCAGTGGCTCAGACCTACCCTGGCAGAGAGGTGATGCCACTGGGGGCAATGGCTGTGTTTAGCCAAACTGACAGAACTGTTGACCAGGCAGGATTTCTCCCTCCCTGCCCCACATTCTCAGGTGGCAAAGCACTCAGCAAGCATTTCTTCAGCCAGGACCTACGCAGAAGGCACGGAATGCTGTCAGAACAAAGCACCAAATCACCAATGCAAACCCTTGCTGTTTAAGGAGCTCCTACCACATAATACTGGATTATATGAATTTCTCTACAGTGAAAGTGAAAACACCTTTTTGTAATTCTGATTCTCTGCCACAGTATTTTGAATGTCAAAGGTCCTGTTTTAGCAAAACTCCCAAACAAACAAACCAACTTGATATGCAGAAGTTCATCAGAAATAAAAAAATCCAAACCCCACCAACCTATGTACTGAATGTTGGTATAATATACCAACTGCAATAGTAATGTTAGTACAAATCCTGGTAATATTTATTCAGCAAACTGGCGTTTTCCAGGCAGACTCCCACAAACTCACACTCCTTACCCCCTGAGCACAATAGCTAAAACCCAACTGAAAATTCATCCCTTTGAAGGCTTAACTCAAGATTCCTTCCTTAAGTTAGGTTGCTCTTCTGTTCCCTCCCCCAAAGTCTACTTGTACCACCTTCTCTGCATAGAGCAAGAACTCACAAGCTCTCATGAGAGAGTTGTGATGCTTAGCAAAGACGAACTTGTCACTCTTGTGTATGTCTTTTGATAACTTTTAAATGTTAATTGTTTTTTGCCATAGGAGCTACAGCTTTTCAGGAGTACGTGTAATACAAGCACAGCTTTGGTTTTTATACAAGCCTATTAAGAATGAAATAATTCCTGTCACCAAAGCTGCACACGAGTGTCCACTGTTCCCAGATTAGGGCTTTAAATGTTCACCTCTATATTTAGAAACCTAAAACCAATGGCCAGCTTTCCTGATGACTCAGCATCCATACTGACTGCAGAAGAATGTGGATCCCCAGCAGGCCCCTTGCATAAAAGTGCTTAGAAAGTCCAAACATAAAAGTTATGGCTTAAACACTTTTCCAGACTAAGAACAGAAAGTCCCTTACTAACTTTTCTTTTGCTTCTCGTCCCCTACTACCATTTGTTTTAGGAAAAAATTAAAGCATACAACCTCTCTCTTTCACCTTATGTTAAATGCCTATTTAAAGAATTTCTTTTTCCTCATGCCTGGACCTTTCTCTAATTGGATGCCAGCCAATTTCCACTGCTTTACCTCCCAGCCTGCTGATGTTCCCTGTTCTCCTCATTTTACTTTTATACAGACACACATATACATATGTATATATGCATGTATGTATATGATCTGAGCCCTTCAGGCTTCTCTTTGGCAATAACTGTTGTGTTGTGGTTTTGTTTTGTTTTTAAATCAGGGAGCACTGAGACACTTGGCAGCACTCTCAGAGATATAAAAAAGGTTGCTCTAGGCTCCCCTGGGGAAAGTTCACACGTTCATTGCTGACCTCACCAAGCAAGATGGGAAAGAAAACCAAGGGCCCTGAAGCTGTCACTGCTCATGTGGTTACACGTGGTTACATGTGGATATTTATGTTAAACTTTGTATTTATTCACTTTAGGAATACAACCAGTAATGCTTGGATAATGTAAGTAATATGTAAGTAACACTTAGACTCCACTTGAGAATCTCCAGAAGCTTTATTAACGTAAATCAGAAATTAGGAGAGCTGGAAATAAGAACGTGAACATTATATGAAGTATCACAACCACATGTATAGTATACCTCTACTAAAATATTGCTGATAACTTACCAGATAAAATTGTCCTTTCTTGATCTCACACAGGGCAGGAAAGCCCACACCTAAAAACACTTAGTTAATATTTGCCTGCATTACCTTCAACAATCTGTGGCTTTCAAAGTGTCATGATGTATATTTTCTTTTTTAGCCTGATGGATTTAAGAAAAGGAGAATGAACAAGTGGGAAAAATGGAAGCCCAAAGCATAATTTAAATTTAGATTATATTGCTTTACTGGTATTTCCTTGGACTCACATACTATTACGCAAAGTCTTTTGGTAATGAATTAACACAATTTCTAAGATATCTAAAAACATAAATATCTGGTTAGGGCTCACAATACTTATTACTCATTCTCTAAATGTTGTAGGATAAGAAATTCTGAATATCCTACACAAAATATAAACACAAATATGTGAACATCTTAAACCCAAACCAGATTTCAGCCCTTAAACAAAGTAAGAGTAGTGAACAAATTAGTTTTGTACTTATATGTTTGTGTTTTTATCTTTACAAGGAATTTTAGGCACTGTCATGGTTTAACCCCAGCTAGCACCTAAGTACCAAAGAGCTAATTGCTCACTCTACTGCAGTATGGATGCTGCAGGATGGGGGGGAGAATCAGGAGGGTACAACTCATGGGTTGAGATGAAGACAGCTCAATAGGTAAAGGAAAAGCCCTGCATGCAAGCAAAGCCAAACAGACCATTCAATTCCTACTTCCCATGGGCAGGAGGTGTTCAGGCATCCTAGGAGTGCAGGGCTCCACCATGCACAGTGGTGACTTGGGAAGACAAACACCATCACACCCAATGTCCCTCCCTTCCTCCTTCTTCCCCCAGCTCTCCATGCTGAGTATGTCAGCACATGGTATGGGATACCCCTGGGGTCAGTTGGGGTCAGCTGTCCTAGCTGCATCCCCTCCCAGCCTCCTGCACCCACAGCCTCCTCACTGCTGGGGCAGTACAACAAGCAGAAAAGGCCTCAACATGGTCCAAGTGCTGCTCAGCAATAACGAAAACATCTCTGTATGAGCAAACTGTGTTCAGCACAAATCCCAATGACAGCCCCATGACAGCCACTGTGAAGAAAATTAACCCTACCCAAACCAGTACAGATGTCAGTTAATTGGGATTCTAATTGCAAGCAACTAGCCTATAACTTGAAGAAGCTCTATAGACTCTAAGAGTCTTCTGCACTTACACTGACATAAATTATGTTGGAAATTTGGGTCAAAGATTTTTTTCCTTTCAGATTTAACCCTGAGGCCTTTTACTAACATTAATTGCTTCCAAGTAAAATAAATATTTACTGTTTCTGACACTATGCCTAAAGACAATTGATGCAAGAAGAAAAGAGTGTGTTTTGGTAGCTTGTTAAATACCTTAAGTGATCTAATAATACTTGCATGCATTGCAGACTGTGTAACATGCAGTTTCCTTTTCCATCTGCTTTCATTTGTTATTAAAATAAGTGCATGCAAATCAAAAAGAAACTAAAACCAACGTTCTTGTTGATTATATTGTATCCTCATAAACTTCAGTCGAATAAAATGTAGACTTATTGCCAGCATGATTTTGTTCTTCTTTCTTTGTATAAGCCAGCTCAGACTGTTTTCAATTTAAAAAATATACCTTATTTCAGAGCTTGGTAACTATCACTGAGGTTTTATTCAATTCACTAATATTCACTCTTGAATAAAAAGATAAAATGTTTATCTAAAATAAGATTATGACTGTCATAATTTGTATCTCAAGGAAAATCATGGTCAGTGGCAATAAGTTTTGTCACACCATCTTTCCTTAACACAAACACCTCTGGTAGGTCCCAAAAATTTCAAAAAGATGAAGAAATGATTGATTTTGAACAGCATTTTGTGTCATCTTTGGGTGCAGCTCAGCCCACATGTGAACAGGCTTAGCATTGTCATTGGGAATTACACCCATTTGTGCCAGGGATTAACATGCCAGGGTCTCTTTCTGTGAAATCACAGCTCCATTCTAAAGGTGCAGCTTCTCATACTGGTGTTTCCTTTTCACTTCAAGTGAACACCTATTTATCTACAGGCTGCACTGGTCCTTTGTGGGCATAGAGATCAAACCTGAAGTAAGTGCAGAAGCTTCAACACCGCTCCACTTCAGAGTAGAAACTGTTTCTCTGAGGGATTGTCACCCACATGCAAGTACTGGAGTGCAAACCTCCTCCTTGAAATGCCTCACACTGCCTTTTCACTTCTCCACCCACCACTGTTTCTCATACTCTCCCTGTTGTGTGGAATCAATGTCACTGGAAGCTAAGCTGCCCCATCCCTCAGAACCACATCTGACTGCTGTGCTTAACAGGGAATGGAGCAAACAGAGACATAAAAAATGGCAAAGCTTTTCCTACTGTAGAATAGAAGACTAGTGGTAGGGTCAGGTTCTCTAAGCCCTTCTGCTAAATCCTACACTGTACAACAACCCTTTTATTCAAGTTCAAAGATGCAGCTCCTCCATTTCAAAGCACTTGTTACCTCTGAGGAAATGGAGGCTACAATGTGCCTGACACTAAAGGAAAACGAATTCATGTTTCTTGCAATGAAACCCTCCAAAACAGCCATTCTCACCCAAGCATAATTAATCAATTGTATGCTATTCTAGCAAACAAGTGACTTATATACTTTGGCTTTTGGCTTGTCCAAGTGCCAGTTTACAGTCGTAAGTGACAGGGAAGTGTGGTGAGACTAATGTCTCTCTCCTCTCTCAGGCACTGCTCTGAATTTGTCATTCTATATAAAATACTAACTGCTGTATGATTGCTACAGGACTACATGTTGTCATGCCAATTAGTATGTTCTCTTTTTTACTATTTTTTCCCCTTCTATCTTTTCTTGATCCGATAACTGTGTCTACTAGGCCCATTTTGTATTCAGGCTCAGCCTCCAGCTCTGCTGCTGAGCAATGTTAGGATCTCACAAAAGGTAATGAGAAAGGTTTTAGGAGGGTTGTTTGGGGGGTTTATGTTTTATTGGGGGAATTTTAAAATCTGTAACAGTAAATATGCAAATTTTCCCTTTCACACATATAAAAATGGAAAAATCTAATACACCCCATTCTTGGTAACTCACCAATCTTTTAGCCTTGTGAACATTGTGATTCCTTGTGTTTTTATAAGGCACATTGTATGTACATATTTATCAATGTAAGTTTGTTGCCTGCCAACTTGACTAATTTACCTTGCTTTTTGTATCATGTAAAAGGATAAACTAGACCTTCCAAATACTAAAACATAGCATTATGTGCCACTCTCGCGTTGTCTAACATTCATTTCCCTAACCTGTCTTCATATTAAAATTCCCAGAGACACGAAAAAATTTCACTATCTATTTTTACTGCGTCTTCCTTTTCTAGCTGAACAGGACACACTACAGAGAAGACTATACACTGGATTTATGCAGTAGCTATAGAGCATTCTATTTTTACATCACATGTAGAACTATATAGTGTTCTATTTTTACATTGTACTTATAAATGTTAAAATTTTGGTTGCTTTTATAACTAGCAGCATACATGAAGTCTGGTTTTTTAATGAACTTAAAATTTCATTTAGTATCAATTCACAGAAAAAAAAATAGATTATGCTTAATTATTTATTAATTACATATGTCATCCGTGGGTTTCAGCCATTATTAAGCTAATTCACTTGCATTCTTAATCTTTCATGTTCCCTTCAAAACTGAAGTAACCTGATCAATAAAACATCCTCTGAAAAGGAGACAATCTTGTTGCTAACTCCTTTTTCACAGAAAAAATGGACAAGTTATCTTTGGCTAACATTAAGTACATGAAGCTTCTAATTACATATGTCATCCGTGGGTTTCAGCCATTATTAAGCTAATTCACTTGCATTCTTAATCTTTCATGTTCCCTTCAAAACTGAAGTAACCTGATCAATAAAACATCCTCTGAAAAGGAGACAATCTTGTTGCTAACTCCTTTTTCACAGAAAAAATGGACAAGTTATCTTTGGCTAACATTAAGTACATGAAGCTTCAGAACATGGATATTAGGTTTAATATTCTTCACGTACATTATACCTCAAATGAGCTAAATTTTCAGCCTCTTGGATAAGTGCTCCTCTGCAACCATGAGTGTTTCAAAAGAATAAAACATATTCCTTCTCTAAATTGTTGTAATTCCAGATAAAGCCTATTCTGCTTATTTTCCTTTAAGTTTTCTCTCTAGTTTATACAAATTCATTTTAAGTTCTTTTGAACAGATGCAAGTATAACAGAAACTGATATTGGGAAGCACTTCAAGGTAATAATCTGCAGATATGGTCTGGATTTAAATAGGACAACATCAGCACATATGGAGTAAATTTAATTGTTCTACCTTGATTGAACACAATCATGATGCAGACACTTCTGTTATTCTTTTGTATTTGCTTCCCAGGAGGTTAGGAATGTAGCTTCTGTCACTACAGGGTTCTACTTGAAAGAAGGTAAAAACATTGTTCCCTAAGGAAAAAGCAAAAGCAGGTGTATCACACACCTGCCCACACTGTTACAAACATGTGCATAACACATACAAACTGCAACAAATGAAACATTCCATCTTTTTAATAAATTGAAATACATTATGCACATATGGATGAACGACAAAACTACAACATTCCACTAAAATGTGAAAATACAGTACCACTTGGGAGGAAAAAATGCCTTGAAGATAGGGCTCTCTGCCTCCAATCCTTACACCAATTTCTTTGTTTACCCGGGTTTCACCCTATTTCTGTGACAGACAGTCCCCTCTTTCTTCTCGCCTCCACCATTTCATTTCACTCATTTCTGGGCCCAGTGTAATCACCCTGCCACATTGTCTCCTGTTACACATCTTTGCCATATATGGTGAACATGGTGTTCTGTTCCTCAGTTTCCTGTTCAGTCCTGCATCTCATTCTCCTTGGTTAATCTATCCAAGCTTCCTTTCTTACCCTAGTTTCCAGAGGAAACACTCACTCCTCTTGTCTGCCTCTAGGCAGCATCTTCATCTTCCTCCCCTCCTGCCTGTATGGCTCTTGCTTTCAAATCAGGCAAGTTCTCCTCTTAGTTGCTTGATACTAGCAAAGGCTGAAGGATGGTCACTCAACAGACACATTTCCTTTACAGCTCAAAGCCCAGTCCTATATGCCTGGAGGAGCAGGTACAACAAAGAACCTGCTAATATGCCCATGGCAACCCATGTAACTCTTACTATGTACTAACTGTAACTGCATATAGGAGACTTACACTTGTCCAAATTCTGGATGATTCTCAAGAGGAGGGAAACTGGCACATAACTGATGTAAAAAACCCCTCACGTCCAATCCTTGTTCCAAATGTGGAGAGAAGTTTACATATACTGAAAGGCAAATTACCTGTATTATTAACAACAGCAATGTGTAACATTTTTATAATAGGGATATATGGTTCATTTCCAAGGTTGTTCAACCACCCATTATGCAGACACTCCATGGAGAAGAACTGGTTTTTATACGAAGTGCCTGCTCTCACAGACAGCATACTCCTGTTTGAGGCCAGGTTGGTTGGGCCTTTGAGCAACCTGGTCTAGTGGAAGGTGTCTCTGTCCACAGCACAGGCATTAGAACTAGATGATCTATGAGGTCTCTTCCAACCCAAACCATTCTATGATCCTGTAATATTTGACTTAAAATAATTTTAAAATACACCCAATACCACTATATGTAATTTAGCATCTATACAATTCATTGCATGCACGCAAAAAGAAAAAACAATCTGTACAAAGGGAAATAAAACTCTCTTGCTTTGATCCTAGCAATAACTCACACAGCAAACTTTACTGCAAATGTTTGTGTATATAGCTCCTGTGGAAGCTACTTAGTTGTCCACTGTGCACAGGAAAAAGAGGAAATAAGCCATATGTCAACAGATCAAAGAGCACACCAGAGCAGTGAATAAAGTTCAAGCCACAAATGAAAATGAAGCAGCAAAATTTATGTTCAGTGATTTTAACTTGTGTTTAATACAAATTTTGGGGCTGTTTGTTATAAAATTTCAGTCATTATTAAACAGCAGAATCAGCAGATTAGCTGAGCAGTTTCCAAGACAACAAACTTTTCCCTAGTGTTGCTAGAGTTCCTGCTGTCATATCTACCCTGCACTCTGGCTCTCCTCTTCAGAATCAGTGGATTCCCAGCTAGGGCACAAAGACATGCCTTGGTTTTGCTGGAAAAAAACCAACTTTTTTTTATATGAGCTAATTGTTATTGACTAGGTACCTCAAAATTAATGTAGGAAAAAAGTTTGATCACTTTCTTTACAGCTGTCTTGTGCTTGCTTACAAGCAAGGTCTAAACCAGTACCACTGTCATGTGTCCCTGTACATAAAGGTCATGCAATACCAGTGGAGATGGGCAAAGAGCACACAGCACTGATAAAGCAAGCCAAAGCCAGTGAAGACAAAGCTCAGTTGTACTAAGATTCTCTAACTGCCATTTCAATACATTCACAAGTCTGCTTTGCCAGCAGAGTTATGCTGAACCAAACCAGAAATAATTAAAGAAAACTTGCAATGATAAATTGTTTAGCATTTATAGACTTGCCTTCCTTATGACGATGTTCTAAGTTTTCTCAACTAACACAGATCATTTGAACGTATTTTAAAAAGACGTCCTTAATTAAGCTTTTTGAAAACTGAAATGTCATGAAGCCAAAATACAGAAAGCCTTACTCAGGCACAGAAGTTCTTACTGGGAATGATGTCTGCTCAATTTCCCCCTTCTGTGAATCTTACAACTGTTCAGACTAGTTAGTGGATATTCTACAAGAGTAGCTCATCTTACTACTTCTACACCAGGTACCATTATTCTAAAAGAGGCAGCCAATACTTATGCTGCAAATTGTGGAAGAGAAACAGCCAATTTTGCTTAAGGCCATTCAAAATTAAGGGTTTGGTTTCCTATGGTGTCACATTTTTGTTAAACTAACAACATAGCATATTAAAATCTTGGCAGAATCAACATCTCATGAATGCCAAGGCAAACATTACATTAGCCCCTACACATGGAAATCTATGCCACACATGAGTAAGACTGCATGATGCTCAAGAGCTTATCACCATCACCCCCCAGAAAATTCTGCAACTGAAAATGAGTTGTACTAGACTAAGAGCTGTGTACATTCAGAAGTCACAGCATGTAACTATAAGGAGATATTTATAATTCCCATGCAGAGGCTACAGTTTCTTAAGACTAAGGGCTTCAAGAAACACAGCTGTCTTTTAAACTTTGCTTTATACAAGTGCTTTAGTGCAGGTTACAATAATGCCACTGCTAACCAAAGCTTCCTGAGCCTCTTAATTCATAAAACAGTATCTTACGCTAATGGGAGTTTAGAACACACCAAAAATGCAGGATCAGATCCTACCTTCAAAGACCCCTTATTGTACCTCATTCTTGAAACAAATTTGGGTTTATGGGAATTAGGCAGGTCCCTCATCTTTTTAAAGAGGATGAAGATACTTGGCATACATACAGAGATAATTAATTTTTTTTCCAGAAGACAATCAGTTCTACTTAACTTAGCAACTGACAACTTGGGAAAAAAAAAAAGGGTTGTCAGCTGTGACATGCTTACCCTTCAGCCTAAAACAAAAGAGAAGAGACTTTGAGAGTATCACTGTATTAATGGCACTTCAAACTAATTGTTCTAGTTTACATGCATTTCATACCCTTGTTGAAATAAGAGATTTATTTTATTCATTCACCTGTTTCTTGTCCTCCCCTCCTTGTGGCTAAGTGATTGTAAAATTACATGTAAATAGCACAAGTGGCATCTTTAAACACTAGCTCAACAGCCTCAGCATCATGTTCTGCATTTGAAAAGACTGTTTGCATTTTGGTTTTCTTCTTAAAAGCACGTGAAGTACAGTGTAGTTCTGTCCTTTACTGCATCTCCACCTGGGCAAGAAAAAACATTGTTTTCTGCCTAATATTCAGTCCCCAAGAAAGCAACCTCTGTCTGTCAGCAACAAAAGTATCTCAGCTGCCAGGTAGATCACCATTTTAGTGTGATTACATCACCCCATAACAGTATTAATAAAATGTACTCGGGACTACTGGTTTGCTCCTCCCTCTAGCATATCTGACATATGGTACAAATAATGTTTGTATTTACCCAGACAAATATTAACCATTTCTTTTCAGCACTGTTTTGGCATTTTGGTAATTTTTCTCTATGTGAAACATGTTCAGTTTACACCTACGGTACTTTAATGTATGTGTCACTACACTGTTACAGAAAGTTGAATTTGGCATGTTCCTGATAAGCAGGTAGATGAAAAGTAGAGACTTCAGTGGAATAAGTCAATCCTAATGGAGGACACTAATCACTGACTGACCTGATACGTATATATATATCACATGCAGTTAGTGTGAAATGATAACTTACATGCAAATCAGAGAGAGATTTTGCCTTCATTATTTATGCACCAAGAAATTTCCCCCCAGAGAGGAAATACAGTTGCAAGACACACAGTGGTTAAAAAGGACTTGACTCAGAAATGAACACAGCACAGCTTGTAGTAATGGTGAGAACAGATATTTTCTTTCTCTAAAACTCTGGAAAAAATATGGTTCAAGTCTAAAGCTTTTTATATATTGTGAATTTCAACAGGAATGAGATATTTACTTACACTTACTGACTATTCATAGTCAAGGAAGTAAGGTAGTGCCTGGTCACAGTTATGAATAGAATAATGCACATCCCTTTACTGCATATAAAGCAGAAGTCAGAAATGGCTTCCCCTCCTGCCCCCCAGATCTTTCTCACACACTTACATTTACAAGGAAAACAAAGTCAGTGTGCTGGTTTGAAAGCAAACCG
>NW_008684160.1:0-2849 GCF_000695815.1 Acanthisitta chloris
TGCTCCTCTGAGCCTGGCCCGACAAATACTCAGCAAATACTGGCAAAGTACTGGGGAGAGGAAGGGATCAAAGGAGCACACCAGACTGAACTGTAATATGGCTTTCAAACCTAAGCTGATTTATTTTGAGCTGGCTTTGATGTCTTTGCACTCATAAGTATAGCTCCAGAAAGTTTTCATATATTAGCAGCTAGAAAGCACATCCTATAGCAAACTCATATTTAGATAGAGGGTTCCTAAACAAAGGATGTTTATTGACTCCTATGGAGTCACAGATTGCTTATCTAGCTGGTGAAAGAATACAAGTCTGTGTGAAACCTCAACATATGTAATTAGAGTAGTGTTCATTCTATATGAAAGCTAAAAAAAAAAAAAGATAATTTTCACAGAATCATGGAATCAACCAGGTTGGAAAAAACCTCTGAGATGAGTCCAACCCCAAGTCCAACCCTCCCGTGGTCACTAGCCCATGGCACTAAGTGCCACATCCAGTCTCAGCTTGAAAACCTCCAGGGATGGGGAATCCACCACCTCCCTGGGCAGCACATTCCAATGCCTGAGCACTCTCTCTGCAAAAAATCTCTTCCTAATCTCCAACCTAACCCTCCCCTGGCAGAGCTTGAGTCTGTGCCCTCTTGTCCTGCTGCTGTTGCCTGGGAGAAGAGACCAACCCCCACCTGACTCCAACCTCCTGGCAGGGAGTTTTGCAAGTGTTTGCTGGGTTTTTTTTGTTTGGGTTTTTTTCTTGCTCTGTTTTTTGTTTGGGGTTTTTTTTGTTTGTTTTGTTTTGGGGTTTTTTTTATGGTGTTTTTGTTTGTGTGGTTTTCTTTGTTTGTTTTCTTAAACCCAGGATCTGGGTACTTGGAATTCTCAGTAGGGGAGTATAGTAAATGACAAACTCAAAGCTCATTTAGTTTTCTTTAAATAACACACAGCAACTTGTATACAATACATGGTGTCTTAGGTGCAGTTCGTACTATTCCATAGAGCATTTGGTTTAGAACTAGTAAAGCAGTTTTGCAAAGTGAGAAACTATAAAATGAGGCAGAAAAAACTCACCCAAATCCATCTGTCTGCAATAGATCCTCCAAATGAAGAGAGGCTGAGTTGCTTAAGTGTGTTGTGTGCTTAATGCTTCCTACCAGTGACACCCAGTGCTGCAACCTGACCAATTAAAATGGCAAGCATGAACATCCTCAAGTTAGCAGCTTAAGGAGAAAATGTTGTACTTGCCTAACAGTTGAGTTATTTCTTTCCTTGTTTAGGATTGTGTTTTCAAAAAATAAGAAATTTCGGATTTCATGAACTTAAAAGTTTTTAGTGTATTTAGTAAAAATGTAGTTTGAAGAGATAAGTAGACAGTAAGGAATCCTAGAATCATAGAATTTAGGGGTTGGAATGGAGATGAGAGCTCACCCAGCCCCAAGCCCTGCCCTGGGCAGGGACACCTAACTGGGCAGGGTAACTAGATCAGGTTGCTCAAGGCTCATCCAGCCTGGTCTGGATGGATGTGTGCAATGACAGGAAGTGTCTTCAGAGAGGTGACTTAAGTGACCCTATTAATACTGTAGGGAAGGTAGGAAGTTACTAATTAATATAATGAGTAATAACCTAGGTACTAGTGAGTAAAAGACAAGGCAATATGGATGTGTGCAATGACAGGAAGTGTCTTCAGAGAGGTGACTTAAGTGACCCTATTAATACTGTAGGGAAGGTAGGAAGTTACTAATTAATATAATGAGTAATAACCTAGGTACTAGTGAGTAAAAGACAAGGCAATAGCGAAGCTACTAATTAATATAATGAATAATAACCTAGATACTAGTGAGTAAAAGACAAGGCAATAGGCCATTGCATCAAGCTAATGAAGCTCCCTAAGATGTCACACAAGAGCATTGCCTAGAAACAACTTGCTGAACGTGTCCTTTTTTTTTCCTGGCAGTGTTGCTAAAAAACAGATGAGCCATGATTTAAGCTGGGTCACAAAGGAGAGAAACTCTTGTTTTAATCATTATGGCATTTATATTTGTGCAAATTAGTGAGTCAAATGCTGTTGTGTGAATGGCAAAAGGAAAACCTTTTCAGTGCAACCTAAATCTGATGAACATTTCCCTGTAATTGTTTTGTGTGAACTACTGGCATGAAATCAATTAAGTGCTTTGCTGATAACAAACAAAAATGCTAGTAACTATTTCTGTATGTCTTTCCTGTGCTACCATAGTTTTCACCTTTCCTAGATTGTTTGCCCTTGGGTGGTAGGAAAAAAAAAATCAATTAAAAAAATCTCTTTACCAGTATTTTATTAGTAACATTGTGGTTCTCAACAATCAGTTCCAAACTACAAAAGTTATGGAGCCAACTTGTTGGAGTGATGCATAACACCAGTCAATGACCACTAACATCTTTGTGCTGGTGTGTCACACATGAATCCTGCCAGTATATTTGGGTTTGTTTTTTTTCTATTGGCACCATGGAGTTCCTTCATTTTAGATTAATTGTAGAAAAAAATGCAGTAAGCCTAGCTGACTAACAGAGCCTATCAGACTGTGGAGTATTGCTCAGTGTTCCTCAGAGTCTTGGTCCACTGATCTTCCAGACCCAGTGACTGTTCAAAGGCTTGTTTATGGAAACCAGGGATCAGGTGAGGAAAGTAACAGATGTAACTTGAGGATGTGTCTTTTAGACCCAAGAGCTGTGAAAAACGTTCATATGCTCAGGTGATTGTTAAAAAGAGAGAAAGATACACCAAATCACCAAGACTTGTGTCCACCTCTGAGCAGATGTGTCACCTGATCATAGATTTCTTGTTTCAGCAGCTCTTTCAAATCACAGAATCATAGAATCAACCA
>NW_008684161.1:0-1646 GCF_000695815.1 Acanthisitta chloris
ATTATATATTAAAGAAAGATCTAGCTGATTTATTGTTCTTTTTTTTCACTTTCCACAAAAAGGGACTGTAACCAGTATCATTCTGGTAATAAGTATTATGAAATAAGTATGGGCTGTGCAGCATAGCTATGTGGTTTTTCTAAATGTTCAGGAGCACCTAACAGTAAACACAAACAGTGGCTTTAAGGATATTTCTGTACTGGGGTGTACTTTGATGGTGAAAAGCTGTAACATGCTAAATGTAGAGGTTTCTGTGCAGCAGAAACCATACTGTACAGAGACACTCCGCCTATAGCACTGTGGTCAAAAAGCTGATTGAAAGGCATATTAGATGCAGAAAAGTGTGTTGAGCTAGTAAATTTTATTTTCTGTATGCTTAGTTATTTCTAAAACAACCATTTTCATGTACATATGTATATATATGTTTCAACAATTGCATTGCAATTTCTTCTTTTTTTTTAGAATTTGAGTGAAGTTTTGTTACCTATCTCATTCATTCCAAATATCAAAAGCCATGATAGACAAATTTAGCAAGAACTATCAATTATGCATACTTGAGGCCAGGGCTGTGGAAAGTGTGTTTTTAAAATGCTTTTCTAATTGTATTTAATGGCAATCCATCTTTTCTTAACAGTACATTGGCAGAGGCTAAAGTGATTGAAATGACCATAAGAGGAATTACACATTATACCTTTGGGAGAAAAAGTGGTATGGTATTGGCACAGAGCCTCATCCTTCTGAGACTGACTAGCAAATAGGGATTAGCGATATTTAAAAGTCATGTTTTCCATGGCCTGACATGCTGGGATTTTAAGGTAACTGGGGTTGCAGTTAGCATTAACTTGCATTAGAAGTGTGACAAGATAAAACAGCAACAATATGAACAATGTACAGATGAATCTTCTTGCCTCAGCATTAAAGTGCTGAGGTGCCACTGCTTATGGGTATTAAGGAATGGTAGCAACAAGTGCAGGATTAGACAGACATATAAACTTGGTTGTGTGCCTGTCCTTGGTATATCAAATACCTTGACTACTTGCTAAATTTGATTAATTATAGGCTTAGCAAAACCATATTTTCATCTTAAAAATCCTTGTCACCAGAAATTATTAGAGAATAACATAGGTGTAAAATAATCACATACATTTAATGGAAATTGTACATGTGATGAAACAGAAGAAGGAGAAAAATGAACCACACAATTAGCTTAAACGGCTCTTGGTAGTTTCTTGTTTCAAGTCATAGATCTTACTGGAACTTGTGAAGCTAGTGCAGAAAAAAAAGAGGAAAAAAATTATTTGATGTGCAGGTCTTTCATTTTCAAAACAGTCTCCATGGAAAATTATGGTTTTGTGCAGAATAATTATGTTTTTCATACTGCAGTATCAGCACTTCATAGCACCACTAAATGAAAACGTCCCATGGCCTTTACCTGTACCTCACGTTTTGTGCAGTGATGATTAGGTGTATTTCCTCCCTTGTCTCACACAGACACACACACACGCACCGATAGACACTCTGTCTGTTTTGGAACTGTAGTTATATTTATGCATTTACCTTCTGAACATATTCAGTTCAAAGGCTACAGCAGTCGTACATATTTCAGAATAAAAGGAGAAGACTACAGAGTGCAGCTTGGGGATTTT
>NW_008684161.1:1656-2894 GCF_000695815.1 Acanthisitta chloris
TTTTTCCAGGTGACTTTTACAAAGAGGAAATTTGGGTTAATGAAGAAGGCTTATGAGCTGAGTGTTCTGTGTGACTGTGAGATTGCTCTCATCATCTTCAACAGCACCAACAAACTGTTCCAGTATGCCAGCACTGATATGGACAAAGTGTTGCTGAAGTATACAGAGTACAATGAGCCACATGAGAGTCGAACGAATTCAGATATTGTTGAGGTAAGGTTTGTGTTTTGCCCTGAGAAGTAGATGCTCCACATGAGCAGCGTGATCATCTTTCTTGAGGGCTGTAGATCATACCCTGAGGTGACATAGTGGCAGGAGAGCAGAACAGGACAACAGTGTGTTGGTTGGGGGGGTTGGAAGTAGTGAAACCAAGACTGAAGGGAATCTGTGTCTTTTGTGAGTTTTAAGTTCTGTCCTGCTGAGTCTCACTGAAACTCCTGCAATGAGATCTCTGGCTCCCCGTTGTCCAGCTTTCTGTGCTGCTTTGTCCCATTAGTCCACTCCATGCCTTGACCACTACCTACCAATTGAATCTCCCTCTTGTCTTCTCTCCCAGTGACATCTCTCCAGAAAATATTGCATATCTTGTCTCCACGTTCCAAAAGTTATAATGTTGTCTGTCCAGAAGTAACTGAAAGTACATTGTAAAAGATGTGTAAGAAGATTTAGAAACACTGCTTTAAGACATTCAGTTGACTTTTTAAGCTTTTTAATTATTTACAGAGGAAGGAGGTTTAATAAAATGCAAGAAAGGTTTATGTACAACCTACACAGTAAAAAATGTTTCAGCTACCTCACAGAGAATACTATTACTATAATACAGTGATAGCAATATCAAAGCAATAATGTCAGAATGTTAGAAACACTTTTTAATTATTTTTTTAAAATTATAGAGGACAAATTTTTATACAATTATTGAAAATTATTACAATTTAATATCTTAAATTGTAAACTTCTAATTTTTGCAGAAAAGTCAGTTTACTTTATAATCACATAGGATTCAAGCCAAGCAAAATACATGAAGCCTTCAAAGATTTTGTTGCTATAGCAAAGCACTCAGACTGATACCTAAAAAAATGGGTTATATGACCTATACAACTCCTGTTTTCAAATCACATGAGTGATTACACATCTAATGGTATTATTTAAAAAGTAGTGGAAGGATGAGGTCCTATCTTATACATCAGCGAGTATTTATTTCTGAATACCTTGGCTATGCACTTTGTTTACGTCAGATC
>NW_008684161.1:2959-7807 GCF_000695815.1 Acanthisitta chloris
TTGTAATGTTCCCCTGGGCTAGTCATGTATTTGAGGCCAACAATGGAAGAAAACATATAAAATGTTTTTGATGGAGAAAAAATGCTTCATAATGGACATTGCTTCACTTGTTACGAGGAGTCACAGTCACACCGACCCAGATAGGCAAAGACTGTACCCAGGAATCTATACCTATTTTCTTTCTATCCTTATGTCAACATCTAGGAAGATACTGTTTTGTGTCCTTCATGATTTCCCCCCCAATTTTCTCCCCCATTAGGAGAGGATGAGGTTCAGACAGCAGAACAAAAATTTACATGAATTGAGACCAGGAGGAAAGTGCATAATTTCTTCCTCCTCTCCATCATCTCTTTACCTCTCTCACTTGAAATCTTCTGTATAGATGTGAAGTCTTTCCTGTCACCTAGCTCTCGTAGGCCTATTTCTTGTCCAACAAAATTCAAATTCTGTGCTGAAAATAATGTCCTGTCCTCTTTTAGTGGCAAAAATCCAGAATATTCTTAGCAGAAAAGTTTTCTGTGATATTTTTACTTCTTCCTGCAGGCTTTCTTTGGAAATAGGTGAGTAATCCTGTTAGAGATTTGTCACTTGATGCACAATGAGTGAATACTTTGGCTCACGAGGACTATGGTTTTTCAAGAAGCTTGAGGGAAAACTGAAAATTTCAAATAATGTCTATTTTGTTGTAACTTTGAAGTTTTCAAAAAGAGCACGCACTGCACCAACAAAATCCCTTTCTGCGTGAACAGTGGGCCAGGTTGGGTAGGCTGATAGGCAGTTTTGCATGCAGATTTGTATGTTTCTGGCTATACACCAAATTTGGTGGGCATCTCTTTCCACTTTTCTAAAAGGAACAAAATAAAAGTAGTTAATTGAAATAAATATTATTCAAATTGAGCAATCCAACAATAGGCAGAAAAGGCCAAATGAAGTGAATGTTTACAGTTTTACTGTATGTTCTGTCAACTCTGAATTTGTTTTGCTGTTACATTTTTCAATATTCTGCCTGTAACATACAATACTTAAGCCACATCAACACTGATACAGTTTCAGGATCCAAGGAGTACTTCTGCAGGGTGTAGGTTTTGAACAAAGCTTTCATATTATCATGCCTTTACTTTATAGTTAATATCACAGTTACAAGTACAATAAAGGAATAGGGCCCATGAAAATATGCAATCTGATAAATGACTTGACTCTTAGTGTAGTTTGGGAATATTTTTAGATACAGGATATAAATCTGCCAAACATTTAAATATTTAAATTGATCAGTTAAACTGACTACATTACACATATTTTACTTGTGAGGAGTCCATCTTTTTGCATTCAGACAGCTAGATTTCACACTTACAAGTTTTTAATCTTGTTCTTCCAGAGCGATCAACAGCAGCTGAAAATCAGACAGTATTATTAAATCTGATCATTTTCAACTAAATGACTGTTCAATAACTATATTTCAGGGCATATCTCTGATCACGGAAGCACAGTATTAGAGAAAGAAGGCTTTTTTAGGTAGGCTTATGAAAATTTGAAATATAACTGTCAACTGTATAAAGGTCTTTAATTTAGAATCCAATTTCTGTTCACATTCAGCATAATATTAACTATTTAGTTACTTTTCAGTTGTGGTAGAACTGTATATTCAGTCATTGGAATGTGGTATAACTGAAAAATTTATATTCAAAGAAAAATTAAAAGAGTAGCTCTCTTAATATGTAGTTAATTACTTCTAAGTTAAACCACTGCTACTCAAACGGAAAAATTACATAACTTTTCATGTAGATCAGGCTAAAGCTGTTAATTTTATTACGCAAATGTTTTCAGTTTAATTACTGGGATTAATTATATTGAGCATTTCCAAAGGAGTCTTCAGGCCATAATTTGTTATTTAACAAAGCCTGAAAGTGTCGTACATCTAACAAACATTACACTATTTTTCAGTGGAATATTGTTCCTACCCTACTTAGAGGTATATGATCTCATTAAATCTGTCTTGATGAATCATGGAGTGGCTAATATTAAGTGTAAGGGTCAGTTACTGGTACTCTTTGAGCTCTTTTGGTTTAGTGATTTAAACCAATAGCTTATACTTTCTTTACATGTGTAGCAATTTTATGTACATGTAATATATGTAACTGAGATGGTGTTTTCCAGTTGCTTCATTCAAAACGGAGTTGATTAACATGCAGTTTGGTATATCTGCACAGTTCAATAGGACTAGGCATGTGGCCATAAGGAAATGGCAGTTTTACAAGAAGCAAGTATGTGCACTATGCATTCTTTTTATTTTTTAAAAATTAGGCCAGATCATCTCCTTTCTGTAAAACAGAAGTGGATGTAACAACTAATTTCAGTGATATTTCAGTGTCACACTGCTGCAGTTAACAAGAATCCTGTGCTGAAGCACTGTAAGCTCACTGCTTAGGAGCTCAGAAAGGACATTGCCCTTAGATTGAATGAGGCAGATTTCAGAGCAGGAATACAGGGAAATGCTTGCATCTTGGCTGAAAATGTAATTACAGCCCTAACCATGTTACATAAATCTGCTGTGATACTTCAGCTCAGCCATCAAGCCTTCACTGATTTAAGGTGAAACTTCCTGACTCTTCTCTCTCACTGTACCTTTTTCCTTGTCATTTCTTTCATGTTAAATCATGAGTTACTGCCTCAGCTTTAGTAGATCTTTAGTGAGTTTTCACTAAGTTCTGGTTTTGATTCAGTTTCTCAGATACTGAGTTTAATATGCTGATCCCTGCTCTGTGTGCACATAGATCATTCCTCCACAAATCACTCACCGCTTTATCTTTCACCTCCTTTAAAGCCCCCAATCCATCAATTTCTTTCACCCTGCTATTATTGTCCCTCTTTCTCCAACTGGCTTCTATTCCTCTGCTGATTCAGTGGTCACTACCTGTAGTTCAAGCTCTACTAGGTCAGCCCTTTCAAATTCATCCCATTAAAGACACCTTCCATTTTGAGGCAAACATGTATGCACCTCAGTTCCCCTCTGGCATACCACTAATCACTAGTAGAGGAAAAAGAGGAACAACACAGACTTTCTTCATCTTTTGCTAACTGAGGTTCTGTGTCATCAGTGCTGATCACCCACCAAATCTTGTATTAATTTTGCAAAGTTCACTGCATAAAATTGCTACTTTTCACACGTGCATGTACATCTCTCTGATCTTTGCAGCTGTCTTTTACCTTACAGGAAACTCTTCCATGAGTTCAGTGTCTTTTCCTTTTCTGAAATATCTCAATATCTCTTGTTCTCTTCTTTTGGCTCTGTCTTCTTCTGACATCTGGCTTCAGCTACTCCTTTATTTATCTCTTTTGGGTTTTTTTCTTCCTTTTTAATGCTTAGGTGGATTTCAGGGTCCTCGACATATGCTTTTACATATAGGAAGATGTCAGCTCCTGCAACATACTGTCATATCCTTCTGCTTCAATAGTGTGCTATCCTCATTTGGTTTCTCAGCTGTACATTATCTTGCTCTATGTGAGTTTTTAGCAGAATATTCATCAAACATATTATCCCCTTTCTCCCACCTCTCCACTCACTCTTGCAATTTTTCTGTGTTCTAATGCACACTGAGATGTCCTAGCTCAAAGTATTTACAGTCCTGCTTCAGACATGGCGCAGTAAGACCAGGTTGCAAAATAAGGTGATGATGGTACAGTAACATGATTCTCCATGTAGCATATATCAATACTGTTTCCATCAAATAATACTTACACTTCTCTTACCGAGGACTGTCTTTTGATCATTTCTGAGGGTCTTGTCATCTCAAATCATCCTCAGTTTCATCCTTCTTAAGAGTATCCCAGTTGCACTCCAGTACGTATTTGAGAGCATCATTAAGTTGTGCTCTCCTTTGTCTCATCTCACCAACTCCTTCTTCAGTCTGCCTGTTAAGGATTGATTTTCCATTACACTTGATCCTCCTCCATCCTCTTCTCCCTCTCCTTTCTCATGGAAATTAGGTATGTTTGGAGAAATTTGAATTGAGTGAACTCCTGCTTTTAGGTTTAGTGAAGACTTCATCAGGAATTCATCTGAACTACTCTAGGAGATTAATTGTCTTAGGGGTATTGTGATGGATTTGCAAGTTTGCCATGGCAAAAAAAATGTAGTCCTAATTTGCTGTATGTCACATTTTTAAATAATATATACATTATAGATTCCGTTTCATGGATAATGAAACAGCATTGTCCTTTTAACTTGTTTTCTATAGTGTCATATATCTTCATTGCTCTAGTAACTGCTGGTGAATTGACCTTTTACAGAGCATTTTCCCCTTCCAGTGGACTCCTGTATTTGGTGAGGGTGAACGGTCAGAACATAGCAAAAGAAATTAGTTCCATTTGCAGCAGCATTTCCCCCTAAGAGGAGGAAGTGAGGCTCTGGACATATGAAATTCTCTCTGCAGATTGCTCATCCTTTGTGTTTTACAGCACACAGGGAAATCTTCACAGACCTTAATGTTAAGATGGCAGGGAACAAAATAATACCAAGCCCCATAGGGTGGTAGAATTAAGAATTTTTCTCTTGTGTGTTTTGCTTGTTAAAAAAAAAATCATTTTTCCTCTAAAAAAAAAGGTGTGTCTAATGAAAACATTCAACTAGTGATAGCAGTGAATTCTTGCACAGGTTTGCAGAAAAACTAGCTGGAACTGAAAATCCACTTGCTTTTAGTATGGCCAGCCACGGTATGGTAATAGGCGTGAAATACTGCTAAATCTCCTTGAGGGATTTGAGAGTTAAAACGTACAGTTTTAGCACATTAGAAGATTGGAGTTGGTGAGGATGGCACTTGAGTGGCCATTGGCAGTATTTGTGCCTGACAG
>NW_008684161.1:7827-19376 GCF_000695815.1 Acanthisitta chloris
ACTTACTGCATGTTATTCCATCAATCCTTATAGGTGTGCTGTGGGTCCTATCACACATGTAGGATTAGTCACTTGGTGTGGAAGTTCTGATTGAGATGAAGAGAAAGGAAAATTTCTTCTGTCAATTATTTTTAAAGGTCACAGAGCTAATGACTATCTAGGAGGTTAATTAGATTCTGCAAGCCTCTTCATATCAATTAAGACTCTTATCAGTATATTTGTAGTAAATAAACCCATATAACTCTTGAATGTTCTCTTTTTAGGAAAACTAAGGCAAGTGTTGTAGCTTTGATTAATGTAATAAGTGCATTTTCTTCTCTTGTCATGGTAACATAATACTGCATATAAACAAGCCATGACATACACATCAAGTCAGCTATTGAGCTGTTGAAATCAGGGGAATTCTTTGAACTACCATGGTCTGAAGATCTGGGACAGTATAGAAAATAAGCATGTATGTAAGAGAGGTTATTCAGGGTGATCTAAAGATGGTACAGTGTATTGGATACTGCCCTGGACTAGGACTCATGAGACTTGGATTTTATTAATAGCTTTGCCAAATACTGTTGTGTGACCTTGGATAAGTCACGTATCCTCCTAATGCTTCAGTTTCCCTATCTGTAAAGTGGGGATAGCATTATTGATTTCCTTTGTAAATTGGTTGAAGACCAGTTGTTCAAAAACCAACTACTCTTACCACTTCCACAGGCCAAGAGATGATTGGAAAGAGTCAACTGGCCAAGGAATTTGCTTTGGATGATTATTTAGGCTTTTAAAATGCCTTTGTCTTCTTTTCATTTTTAGTAAATATGAGCCAAACCACTGTTGCTACCATCATGTATGACAAAATCTTGGGATTGACTTCAAGATCTTCAGCATTTTTGTAATACTCTGGTCTTTGTTTGCCATTCGAGTACTGAGCCTTTGGAAAACGTGTTTGTAACCTAATGCCCCTGTGTGAGTTCTTCTGTGGTTTTTTTTCCTAACCATGATTAGCACAAAAAAGATCTCATAGGGGAAAATACCTCATTTTCAAATTTCAAACATTCTAAGCAAAACCTCATATTCATACCTAATCTTCTTATTCCATCAATTTGGACTTCATGTAAATATTAGCAGGCTATTGTTCAAGCTCTTCTTGATAACTCTGCAGCTTCCTGTTACTGTGCATCTAATAAGTGATAGACTGTCATTGCTTTGTTGCTTTGCAGGCTAGAAGAAGGAAGGTAGAGGGTCAGGTGTTGACACTATTATTTAAATTTTTTATAATACATTTCAAATTAATTCAGTATGTGAAATTCAGATAAGTTGCATGATGAGTTGTTTGATTTTGCTTTTTCTCACAAAAAAAAGCTTCCAACTATGATTTATTGCAACAAGGATTTGGTTAACATGAAACATAGCTTGTAATCCTCATGTATTTCAAATGAAAGTGAAGCATCTCACCTGAGAGCTTGTTTCTCCATATCTGGAACAACAGAGTAGGGACAGAAAAAACTTAAATGAGTCCAAAGTTAGTTACTCTGAAGCACATGCTACAGCAAAAGCTTCTTTTGCATATGTTTTGAGGGAAGTCTGTACCTCCTATTTTATACTTATTGAGAATCAGATCATGTTATTTTTAATTTATTCTCTTGTTCTTAGTAATAATTTGAAAAATATTTTCATTGCTCAGTACATATTTTGGATGGATTTAAAAATACTGTGATGACAAAGGTGAAAATGCAGAATGGAAACACGTTTCAAACTCCATTGATACTTCCTTTCTTTGTGAAACTGGGAACTTACAGCAGTATTTCTTAGAGCAGGATCTGTTTCAAAGACCCCTGTTTCTTTCTTTAAAACATAGCTAAGAAGCTGGAAAAATCTTACTGTGTTATGATGTAACAATCTTACAACTTAATAGTTTCAAAGTTTTATCCCAATCTAGTCATTGGAGAACATTCTTTGTTTTTGTAGTCACTGTTTCACATAGTAACAGCTTGTTGTATTTTGGTCTGTTTGCCAGAGGGTAGGTTTATTTTTAAATGCCTGAACTCTGAATTTTCTTTATATTTCCAAGATTGGAAGCAGCTGTAATGCCTAGAGTTACAGGTTGAAGGGCTTGCTTCACAATACGAGATGGGAAGCTTCATCCCCTCCCCCTTGTGCTTTTCTTTTTAAAAAATTTTCCTAACAATGTCTCTTAGCTGAATTTGTCTAAAAATAGAAAACTGCCTAGCTAAAAATAGTTTGGCGCTCAGTCTTGCCAAGGAAAATGGAGAGGAATAGGCATGGAATAGAAGGCTGAGTAATCCAGCTCTATTCATTCACAGATCCCTTTGAGAATGCAGGCAATGATAAAGTGCCCTCAAAAAAACACAGGCCTGACTTGCTCTCTTCAGACTCCTGGGTGCCAATAAACATTTTAGCCCAAGGATATACTTTTTTTCCCCCACAGATCATAAACACTTTCTGAAAGACAAGGCTTTGTTTCACAGAAGCTAACATACTGTCAAAAATAGCTGACTTTTCTAAGGTCCTTTTTTTTTTTTTACTTTCCACATGTTTTTTAATTTATTTTCAGATGAGCAGTGACTGCAGTGTTCTGTCAAGAAATACCATGAAATCTAGGGTGAATGATGAAAAAATAGGTGCTTTTCATACTTAAAATTGTGCCCTCAAAACTTCACATATCAGTGAGAAAGAAAAATTTATTACTCTGATTCTGAACAGTAATAGTGAATGAGCAGACATTATCATTGAAAAATCAAATGTTAGCTGCAGAGCACTTCTGCATATATATAAGTGAAGTTTTTAATTTGTAATTGTTCTGAAACCCAAATTTCACCAAGAGGGTAGAAAAGATGAGAATGAAAAGGGGCAGGATCTAATTGACTTTCAAATAATCCTGTTGACAACCCTGCAAAGCAGGAACTTTTCATTTGAAAAGCCATAATATAGAAAGTCAATCTTGTTTTGTACTGCAGAATTTTTCATAGCACATCACTGTTGTGATGTTGCAGTGCAAGGTATCTGTAATACTATGGCAGAAAAGACACTAGGAAGAGTTCAGCATGTTTTTTAAAACAATGTGTGTTGTTGTTCTGTATTGAGTGGGTTTTTTCATTCTGGTTTTGGGGTTTTGTTTTGTTGGGTTTTTTTAAATCTCAGTAACCTGGTCAAACACAGCAACAGGGTGTGGAAATGTCAGCACAGTTCACAGGGTTATTTGAGCCTGAGTATTGTTTTGTTCAGTTCCTGTAATTCTGCTTGTGATAAGACTCTGGAGACAAAGGAAGATAATTGATGGCAAGGAACTTAAATCACTCCAAAAAGAATCAAGGTCCTTGCATTTGGTTACATCAACTCTTCTGGTCTCTGTCCTCCTTGTAAAGCATTTTGTCTTATTGCATGTTGGCCTCCCACTGCTCTTTGTATTAGAGGCAGACCACAAGTGATTCCTTTACGCAGGGTTTAATTGTGTCTGCGTGGTGTGTTAGTAACTACTAAGGCTGAATTCTCATATTGTATCTTCACTGCAAGCACAGACAAAATAGGACATGCTAGCCTGCATTACCATTTTCAACCTAGATAGTGAGCTACTTATAGCCAGACACAAAGGCTTTTTGAGCAAACCCATTTTTCATTTTCATCATTAAGATATCCCTGCTTTGGAAGGTAAATACAAAATATGGTTATTTACCTGGATTCATACACAGTAGTAATAATTGCAAGTGTAGAAATATGACATCTTCTTTTACCTCACAGTTCTCTTTAATGGAAACTACTGACCTTGCCCTCTTTTCTCACAAGACTTTTTGTTTTATGGGGCTCCCATAACCTGTTAACTATTATTTGTCAAACCAATGTTGAAGATTATGCAACACCGAGTTTCTAGCAAAACTAGCAAGTGATGCACAGCTCTACATATGGTTACACATGAGAAAGTGGTTTTTTTAGTGTATAAGTGTTTCCAGATGTGGGTCCTTAGCCACTTCTCATAGTGGTATTAGGTTAAAAGAGCCCTACAGTTTCAAAAGTCAAAACATTCTGTGTTGCGAAGTCCACCATTCAGGTTTTATTAGGTCCCTGATTAAAGCCTAGAGTGGTCATTGGGAGCCTTCTGACTAACTTCAAGTCTGGTTACAGTTGCTAACACAGACACCAATTTCTATGGATTCTGTCACCTTTTGTAGTAAGCAATGCTAGAATAAATCTTATTTTTAACAAAGATTTGTAGAGGTCTCATTTCATATTGTGAAGCTATTCACAAGAAGAAAATTGAATGTTCCTTCAAATCCCTGCAGAATCATGGCGCTTTTTTTGGAAGCAGTTCCAGTTGCACAGGACAGGCTGGCACAGTGGAGGCCTAAATGGTTCATACCATAAGTAGCATTTATGTATCTATACTGAGAAGTAAAACTGTCCACTTTTCTGCCATGCCACAGATTTATGAATAAGTGAATCCCTTCACTGAGTAACAAAGGCAATGTGCAAGGAGTATTTAGTCACCAGAGTGGATAAGGCTACAAAAGTCAGTCTAGTCCTGGCTTTTTGCCTACTTCACTCACCTGCTAGGGAGCTGGCATTTTAAATGTTCTTCTCAGGTCAGAATACCTTACCCTATGTTTTGCATGAAGCAAAATATCCATATACCTCTCCTTCTGTGGACTGCACACAGGTAACACTTATCTGTTCTTGAGATGCCTTTCCACAGCTTTAATTGCTCTAGCAAAACTTCTGTTAAACTTCAAAATATGCTGACTTTTCTTCCTTGTTACAGTAAGAAGGTATAAATTAATTATTTATTTGTGTATTTATTTGCATCCATCCTTCATGTATTATGTACTTCACATTGATTAGACTCTGTTTGCCCTGAGTTCACGGAGGCCTCTATGTGTTTGTTTATATAAAAACCAGTTGAAAGTACTGTAAATTAACAGATTTGCAGCACTATAAAACCTCAAACATATAGGCTTTGTTGTTCTACATTTTTAATAATCATGAGTCTAGCAGTCAGCTGTGAATCACTGCCCGTAGTCCAGAACTGTTAAATGTTGTTAAGTCTTAAATCGCTGTTGTTTGAATTAGAAAAAAGCCTTTCAATCAAAATTTTCCTTGTGTGGCAACTTATGAATTCAAAACTTTAGATGTTGTGTTTTCTTTACTTAATTTTGCCATAAGTGTTTCTATATAAGCTTACCAGCTGATGGAAAAGTAAGAACTATTAAAAGATGTTGCATCATCTGTGTTCTAACCCGTTCATTAATTTTTTTTGGTATGATAGACTGTGATGTTAAAATCAAAAATCCGTGATACACTGGATATGCTTGCATAAAAAAAAACCCAACAACACTCAAACCCATTTATTTATATCATCCTGTGTGATCTATACACAACTATGCTTACACTATATAGTGCAGACTAATAAAAATTATCAAGCACTTTGGGTTGTTCAAGTAAATGTTTATTTCTTTGATAAATGCTACAGCACACAGGCTGTTCAAAGAAAGCAGATTATAGAAGAGTCAATAAGAATACTTTAAACAACACATAGGTGCTGGAGATTGATTCAAGAGATTAAATCTTGACAAAGAATCAGTTCCTAATGGCGTGTATGGTGTTTAAAGTATATTTAGCTTCTACAATATAATCGTGGCTATAACATGAAAAAAAACCCATATAAATTCACTTTTCATTTTTATAATCCAAGGCTTGATTATTGCATGCTTCTAGCATGTTCCAACATATGTCAGTAAAATGGAATCTTTACACTTTTGTCTCCAGCAGTTACCAGTATGTGCTTTAGCATGTAAGCTGTGTTTTTGTAACCCACATGAAAAGAAGCTTGCCACCTTAGATGTAAATTTTCACACAACCCACATATATTGTTTAACTCATGAATAAAAATTCATAATTATGCTCAGTACTTTCTGTCCTATATCTGAAAGTATTTCTCAGAAGTGACTAAACAAAAACTTAAATACGGCAACTAAGGTCATTTATCCAAAAGCCTCATCTAGAGGCACATGAATTTAGTGAAGGATCTGTTATTTGACCTTGAAGATTACTAGAGGCCCATACTGTGCTTTAATAAGTATTAACCTAATCTGGGCCGAAACTGACAGTCTTTTCCAGTCCCAGTTCAAGCCCCTGAAGATTTCAACAGACTTGCTTCAAACAAAAATGTGACAAGCCACAGATATCTGTCCCCTGTTGACTTCTGTTTCTCCGACCCAACAAATGTTGCATTTGTAAATGCACAAAAGTAAAATATTACAGCAGAGTGCAGAGGTTTAACCTATCTAGAACTGTCTAGACCGTGGAAAACTAGTTAAATCCTATCCCTTCTAGAGATATGGAAGGCAATAGTTTTGAGCCCATTCAGATCAAAGACACAGAACTTATGTTTCCAGTTTTCAGCTAGCATGTTTCTAACCACTAGCTGTTATATAGAAAATCTGCAACAGCAGCTTTTTCTTAAGAGGGAAGAGTGAGTCTTCCCTGAGTCTGAAATGTTACCAGTAGGAGGGGACAGTATGCCTGAGTCAGTGCCTGTATCTCTAGTAGGGCTTTGTGGATGAAGGCATCGCTGCAGCCCTGGGTAAGGCAGTGTATCTTCTGATGAGGTATAGGACTTCTGGAAACCCATTCACTTGGTCTGGGTCTTCATGACTTCATCACGTGCTGCTCAGTTTGGATCCTTTTCTGCAGCACCAAAATCTTCTCATGTCTCAGATCGTAACACATTGTGAATTCCACTCTGGAGATCAAGCACCTAAATAGTATTTCCAAACTGAGCTTTCTATGTCCTTAAATCCTTTATTGGATCAATTCCATAGCCCTTTTCTGTTACAAGGCCCTTCCTTGCAGCAAGGGAATTGCAGCATGGTGTAGACTGCTGTTTATGGTCTCGGTATAATCTCAGCAATGTGGCTAAAAAGGAACACTCCTCACTGACAATTCACCTACCCTGTCACTGTGTTCCAAAGGATGCTTAGAAAGATTTGGTCTCATTTCGCTGTCCTAGAGGCATCTTCATTTATAGCTTTCAAGTTGATGGGGAGAAGGAGATGGATGTTCTGCCTAATTGGCTTCATTAGCAGAACTCTTGAACAGTTAGGACCCCTGTAGATAACTATAATTCACAATTGTGACTTGACCTGTATCAATAGTAAAAAGGATTTTTATTGGATTAAACTCATCTGATAGTAATGCCCACAAGAGAATCACAACTGTAGCTTCTGGGCTTGGATTTGAAACGCTGGGCCTCTAAGGGTTATAGAAACTTCTTTTGTCTCTCCCACAGAATAAATTTTTCATTCCTTTCCCATTAAGGAGTCTGAGACATCCACCTACTCCTGTACAGTCTTTTTCATGGGAGAAATGTTCTTAATTCCACCTCCTCCTTCACAAAGAGTGATTAAACATTCTGCTGTTAAGTCTGCTTCCTACTGATCTCCATGACCAGCTCAGTGGCAGGACTAAAAGAAGTACTTGTCCATTCCTTCTACTGCTATTTTATTCTGGGGTCTTGTGATCTAGCGTACCCCAGACAGAAACAGGAATGTTGCCAACTTCACAATCAATGTAAGTAAGCTTTGCTGCGGTTTATTTGAAAATTTCATGGTTTTGAGAAACACCAGGCAAACCTCAAGACTGCTAACCTCTCTGTAGATACTAGGAACAAAGTTTTGTCCTTCCTAACTGAAGAAATTCTTACATGCTCATTGCTTATATGCCCATGGCCTCTTTCGGAAAAGGTCTTCTAGCATAACTGACTTTCACTGAAATTTTAGTTATTTAGGAAATTGCTGGTCCCTTTCATTCCTGTAAGTGCTGTGAGAAAATGGGCCCATTGAAATCAGTCAGGATCTCTTTGCCAGATCTTTGATTTTAATATATCAATATATCTTGCCTCAGTAATGTCAATAGGAAATGCAATTGTTCTGTCTCTCATCATAATGGTTTCAAGTTTTGTGTGTAGTTGTTCCAAGATTTTGGGACTGGGGGTAATGCTTTTGCACCTGTGATTTCAGCACCTCATTAGATAAGGATCCTGTATCATTCTTCCTTGTACAGAGGCTCAGCATGTTAGAAAAAAAAAAAGTCCAAATGTTACTGAGTTCTGAATGTTTTTCTCAGATAGCCAGAAGTCAATAAAGATTTATCTTTTTCTCAGGAACACAGTCCCCAAAACACTACCTGTGTCCATGTTGCAAAATACTGGGAAGTGACAAATTACATAGGAGGTCAGTTCTTTAAAACAAATGCAGTCCTTCAGGCTGCTCTGGATTTAGGATTCTCAATTAGAAAAGTTCCTCTTCTTATATGTGACATGACTCTGTGAGACGCTGAGGAAACAGCTGTGGTATCTGGAAATGTGAGTACCCCCAAGTTATTTATTGCCTTTCCTGCGTTGGAGGTTGCCACCTTCACAGCGTCAAAGGAATGGAATGCATACCCACCCCTTGGGTGCTCCACTCCACAGCTCTGGCATGGAGTGAGCAGTTTTGGATGGAAGGACAGACCAGGCAGCTGCACATGGTGATTTGTGCTGCAGCAGCAAGAGACACCAAAGCTAGTCCGAGCCCACAGCTAGGTCTTCAACAAGTGAAACAGAACCTGTTGTGCCCATATTCAGTGTGCTTCGTGCCTATCTCTACCAAGTTTTGGAAAAAATTAAATAGGGTGAAATTTTGTTCCATTTGTTCAGCTCTCCTGCAGATTTAAGGGACCCAAGTAGAGACTACTTTGGTAGCCCACAGAACTGTCTGTGTTTCAATACCATATGATTAAACATTTTAAGTTCAGGCAGCAAGGCTTCGGCAGGCCAATATACCAATTCCTCTTTACAAACCTATAATTTTGTCCAAAAAGAGAAAGCCAGTTTTACAATGAAAAATCCTAACATTTAAAATATTTTAGCTGCTCTTGGAAGAAGCTGAAATTTTCAAACAAGTCATTTAGTTTCTGAATTAAGTTTTGTTTGGTTTTTTTTCATTTTCTTTTCTATTCTACCTTCTCAGCCATGATTTTTCTAGTATCTCTGTAAAGTGTGTCCTGGTGAAAATTTCTGCCTAGATCTTGAGTCTGCCTCTGCCACTTCTGTTTTCACAAGCAGTAATAAGAACTAGAAACTGCTCTGTTTTTAAGGTTTTCTTCTTTCCCAAGCAGAGCGCTGAAACTGACCATTATGTTACTAATTTAACTTAGCTTCTATCCAACAAAGCTGCAGAGGGCAGCATGTAAAGCCAGGGTTTGCAGGTGTGAGGGTCTGATTGGCAATCGAATTTAGACTCCTGACTGAGTGCTTGCTTCGACTGTTACTTCTTATAGCGCCCCAATTATACTGGTGGTTGCTATCATTCAGCTTTTTATAGAGGGAGAACTATAGAAAAGTGAATTAACAAAGTCCATGCAGGCAGTCAGTAAGAGAAGGAGGAGTTAAACTGCAGCTTCTAGAGGCATACAGTAGAAGTTTAACCCTTGGATAATCTATAAAGAGGCTAATCTTTTGCCTTCATGACAGCACAGTTTGCAGTAATGGAAATTTAGAATTCCCTTACCTGCAAAGCTTCCTAAATTCTCAAAAATTTTTTCAAAATCTGACATCATTTTGCTAATTCTGTTATTTCTCATTCTTTTTGAGAGAAGCACTTACTTCTCTCAATGGAAGAGCAGAGTGATAGGAGCAGTATGACTTTTGACGAAGTTATGGTTCAAAAAGACAGTTGTTTTCCTGACCAGCTTTCAAGGATAGTCATGCAGTTCTGGAGTTTCATCCAACTTCTCCATACAGTTCCTGATGTACTTTCTCACTCCTTTTTTGGCTAGTGTTTAGTTGATTTGTCTGCAACTTTCAGCTTGCAAAGTTTCTGTCCGAATCTTACCATTTCTGTAGGATTTTCCTTGGGGAAAATGAAACCCAGTTCTTTGTTTCTAGCAGATGACACTTTGATAAGCTGACAAATGCATATCATAATCTAGAGATTTTAGCAACTGTTTAAAGATAGATGCAATTTGCACAAATATTTCTCGTCAATTACAGAGCTTATATATACAGGGGAAAAAAGGGATCTAAATCATATATGAAACTTTGCATCATTTGAATTATCTGTTTTCATAGTTAAAATCGTGGGCCAATTTTGATTCTCAAATAGTGCTTGCTCACTCTAAACTTGGTGAAGAGACTTCCTTCCTGTTCTCTGTGGTGACAACTTGACTCTTTCAGCAGAATAGTCGATTGATGGTTATTGCTTTGTGCTATTAAAGGCCTCCATGCTGCAATGAAAGAGGAGGTTAGAGTTTCAGAGATCTAACCTCTATTATAATTCACCGTTTTTGAAAAATATATTGATTTGGGCATTTTTACCAGTGGATAAAACAGTTATGGGACTACAAAAATAAAAGGAAATGTTCTTTTTCCTTTTAAAGGAACTACTATTCAGCAACATTTGCTCATTGTCATACTGGTACCTTTTTTTTTTTTTTTTTGGTAATACCCTATCATTTGATCTGCTCTAAAATACATGTTCAAATTCTGGGAGGAAAACAAACCTGTTCAGAACATGGATACATTCAAGATTTTTATGGGAGACCTCCAAAGAAAACCCAGGAAGGAAATGGCGTTCTTGTCTCAGTGGGTGGCATTTTCACTACTGAGTCAGTACTGCTGCTGGAGGTGCCCTGTTTCAAACGAAACAGAAAAGCAAAATGTCACGGTCATCAGAGATTCCCTGGCCCCATGACAGAGGGTGAAGGTGTTGGCCCCATGGTCTAAGAAAAATTCCATCCCAAGTATCGTATATAACATTTTTATTTGTCTGTGGTACCTATCATTTCTGTTTCGGAAAACTTCATTGGCTAGTGCAGCTAGATATATTCATCCCAGGATGGTTGCATTTTAATGATGTGTGAAGCAGTTCTTAAATATTAAATTTCTGAATCTCTTTGGGATCTTTTAGAGCATAAATAATGCTCAAAATACATGCAAGGAATAATTCCTATCAGCTGTCATTCTTTCTTGTAATAAGTTTTTGTGACAAAAGATTCTGTAAAATATATGTGTTCCTCTGTATGTCACATTTCTCGAGTTCTGTATTTCACATTTCCTAAGTATTTTTAATATGGAATTTAGTATTAAGCCCATTTTTGTCATGGAAGAACACCAGCTGCCTTTGAAATAGTTGTTTCTGCAGTCATTTATATTAAGCCTTTCAGATTTCAAACACTGTATATGCCAAGAGGTAGTAACACTGCTGTAACAGACTTGGGAACAGCACTGTACATCTAGAATAACTGGTGTCTATACAGCTGTTCCAAATCCAGCTACAGATTTACACTTGTGTAAATGAGATCTGACTTCGGCCTGGTATTTGTGTCTATGACTGACTAAATTAGACACAAAGGAAAATGTTGAGGGTGGTGCTCCATCTGGAAGGGTTGGAGCCAGAGGAGAAGGATTATAGATAGATGAACATAAAAAGAAGGAGGGAAATAACAACCTGTTGATGAGTACAGTGTTTATTTTTAAGTGGCCTCATATTCCCTGAAGAAGTTGATAT
>NW_008684161.1:19418-27136 GCF_000695815.1 Acanthisitta chloris
CACTTTCTATGTCTGACAGCAAAACCTAGTACAAATCAAATACACTATGTCTCACTGATATCTTCTGTTTGAAAGATACTCTATAAAGGTTAGGGAAAACTTGGCCATTTAAATAATTGATACACTTACATGGTTTTGAAAAATCAGTCAGGTTGTTATGGACTGGTCTTATGCTTTGGCCAAGAGGCAGAAGGCAAGTCAGGAATGCAACTTCTGGCATTAGGCCATCTCTGCACCCCTTGGCAGTCTGAGACTGGTTACAGACTGGTGGTGCTCCTGCAAGTGAACTAGTGGAAGTACCCAGAATACAGAAGCTTTGTCTTTATGGAGTTGTTCCACAAACACTGAGCCTTGAAAAATAGTGGGGTTCTATTTTGTGTAAATCTGCCTTCAAAGATAGGGGATAGAAAACTATGTATTTTTCACTAGGCTGTAGTGCTAGTCTTCATTCTGCAGAAGGCACACATTCATGGGCAGAGCAGCATGCAGAAAGAATGGTGGGAAAAGCAGGAGAGTAACCTGGAGGTTTTTGCTGTTACCTACATCTTCTGTATTTCCCTAACTCAAAAAACACTAGCTGTGACAGGTCCTTCTTCGAACACTCAGTAATGGTTTAGAACCATTGGAGTGCTCAGAAGGCACTGATAACTATTCCATGCCTAAAACACAAATATCTGATACTATCTCTGATCTAAGTAAATAATTGCTAATTTTGTGCACTGACAGCCAGTCTCTGGAAAGTTGTTGGGTGTTTTTTAACACAACACAGCAGAATTTGACTGTCTTTGCAAAGTACAGGTTTCAAAAACAGCTGCATGGAAGTTTCATTTGAATACAGTCTTTGGGTGTAAAGGGTGCATTTAACAGTATATTTTTACTGACATTTAAGAGGAATTTTGTTTATCCAAGGCTGATTTTTTTTACTTTCTAAATCTCACATATCTGAGGGTGATAAGAGGCAAAATCATCAGAATCTGTAATCACTCCTAGATCAGAATTGCATTTATGTTACTAATCTTAACACCTCCAATTAATCTCACACATGAATTCATGATTTAGGAAATGTCAATTTTGCCTGAGAAAGCAAATTCCCTTTTTTATGTCCACTAGTCCAACACACCAGCAAGATTAAACTGATATTATACTGCATCATAGCAAATGAAGGCTGGTCATGCTTATGTGTGAAGACTTCTAAAACATCCCTCTTGATTTGAACAAAAATGTGCTGGTACATGATCTAATAGAGGTTGTGTATGCATATATATATAAATTTATATATGGATATATATACATACACGTATTTATGCGTGTATATCTGTATAGCACAAATGCTGCGTTCCTGTATGCTGCAGTCACATGAGAGCCGAGAAGCATGACAGCAACATGGGTGAAAAAAAATGCAAAAGAAAACAGCCAGGAGCAGAGCGTCCCCAATCAGTGCCATGGCCCTGGGGACAGCCATCTATGGTCATGGGGCAGCAGGTGCCGGCACTGACAGGTGCAGATCGCGAGGATGCATGACATTGCTGGGAACCTGCTCCCCGCCGGCTGCAGCCAGATCGTGCCAGCCAGCGTCACTAGTCACTTGACGCTTCTCTCCCACCATGGATTCCCGGGTGGCTGGGCTTGGTGGGTTGTCTCCTCTGTCAAGGTCTGGGAAACATAATCCCCTCCATAGAGGGTTGGTGTAGGAATCCTACATCAGCTGCCCAGGGGGATTTGCAATGTTATTAGACCTTTTGCACCACGACGACAGACAGGAAGAAGCCTGAAGGATGAGAAAATATCTTTAATTAGAACCTCAGGAATTATTCAGATCTAAATTCTTCTTTTAAAAACAGTTTACAAGTACAGTGATTGACAGAAGTCCTTTGTGTGTCCCATGAAATATTGTGGACATAGGAGGGTGTAAGTTTAGTTGCATGCATTAACAGAAGTTTTAATATAAAGCTTTACTGCTGGAGTCCTCATGTGATTTGCTTTTGTTTCTTTCAAAGTAGATCCTGAAAAATATGTCATTTAGTTTAGCTGCTGTGAGATCTTTGAATCTGACAAATGCTTCTACTTATACTTTAAAAAGCCAAGGTTGCCCCATGTCGTTTAAGTCAATATTAAACAGAAAAGCTGTGGCAGGTTGGTTAGATTGGACATTAAAGAAAGGGGTTGTGCTTGATCTCTTTTAGAGAGCAAACAAACCCCTGCCATCTTCCCATCTTTAGCCTCACGCCAGAGGGGTGGCACAACAGCCAGATAGCAAGGTGCGCTCTCTCATATGAATACAGGAGACACACTGCAGAGAGGCAGCAGGAGATGTCACCCTGACCAGCATGCTACAGGCTGCAAGGTCAGCACAAACAGAAGGTGCCTCCTGAGGGCTCTGGGGCTGCACCAGACGCATTGTCTTCCAAAGCTCCCCTGTGCCCACATTACCTAGCCATAGGGAACAAGGAAACAAAAATCCCACTATCCTAGTGCCCTTTAGAAAAAACATGGATTTATTTTGTTATATATCGACACTGCAAAATATTGTAGAGATGTCTTGGCACACATCAAGAGCATGAGTGGAGTGGAGGAGGATAGACTGAACTCTGTAATCAGGTAGAAACCTCATGCCCTGATGAGCTTGCATCACACATGTACAAATATTCCTAATACGCTGGTCGATGATCCATAAGCAGAGAGAACCAGGTGTTACTGGCAAAGGATGTCAGCGCTGTTTGGTTTCACAAGAAGTGTGATTAGAGAAGATACTTGAAGGAGGAGAGAATAATCACTTGGGATGCAAAAATAAGAGGTAAATCCAAGCAGAGGGTTTGGTGTATTGTTGTGAAAAGCACACTTATGTGTATTCACTTGAAGAAGACCGACATACAGGACCAGACAATGGGAAATACTTTTTGCTTAG
This sequence comes from Acanthisitta chloris, assembly GCF_000695815.1. Lineage (NCBI taxonomy): Eukaryota > Metazoa > Chordata > Aves > Passeriformes > Acanthisittidae > Acanthisitta > Acanthisitta chloris. Next base: position 22,324 of record NW_008684161.1, read on the forward strand.
AAACTAGAGTGAAAATAAAGTAATAATGAAATATTAGCATGTGGTTGTAGAAGTTCAGCTTTATATAAGCCGTGTAGCTTGTTTCAAAAAGCATACAAACTGCAGAAGGATTTTATGATTTATACAAGACGTAAGAAATGTTCATTTTTCTGTGTTACTGGTATACATTTTTGTGTGTGTGTGTGTAGCTTGTTAGATAACAGTAAGTGTGATAATTATCTGATTCTCCTAAATATGCAATTAATGTACATTAGTATCAGCATACTAGTTTATGTTCATTATTAAATGAAAAAATTTAAGAACTCTACATTACTGGAACAAAAAATTTGATATTTTAGTTACACATAAGTCAGGGAATTCAGATGGATGGTTCCCATAGCAACCTATCTCTTTCTCTGTATTTTTCATTTCAGTAGAACCTTTCATTACTTGATTGCACCATACATTGTATCATGCAATTTCATCATAAAATTTCATCATTATAGAACTGAGAAAAGATGAGGGTAGAGGTGATCTTCACTTAGCACTTTCTAATTTTAATGATTCTGTTGCACAGAGAGCAAACTGATGCTTAAATTAATAAGGCCCATTATCTAAATATTTTCTGCTCTTTTCGAGAACCTCCATAAATTTGGTCAGCTTCTTTGGTATCATAGAATGAGTATAAATAGTAAAGCAGTTGAACACAATAGCATATCATTCCTTTGTAGTTGGCTATTGTCTGCCTTGCCACGTAGATATGTGGCTTGAATGAGAAAAAAAGGGACAAAACCATTTTTCGTTTGTGACTAAAAGATTTATTCCATCCAGATACAGGAAAGAAAGTAATAGTGAAAATGGGGGCACTTGTGGTTTTTGTCTTCTGACAGTGGAATATAATTTACCAAATTACAACTCAGTGGATTTTTGTGGTCACTAGTGGGTCTGTCACTTAGAGATCATCATGGTGCCTTCTAGACAACATAACAGATATAGGAATTTGTAGAAATAGACCTGTAATTCTGAATTTTTCCATACTGTAAATTTTGATTACAGATTAAGATCCAGTGAGATCACACTTTTCATTACACAAATGAAGATAGTGATTAACCTTACAAAAGCTTACAATAGTTAGGTCTTTGTTGCAGAGGATATCAAAATGAAACAGAGTGGGTTGGTCTGAACCTTTTGGGAACCTCATCAACCAACCTGGTCTTTTTAATTTGGCAGCTATACTGTGAGCACTTCCAAGCCCTGGAGTGCTGTGAGGAGTGGTTCCACAGCTGATGAACCTATTAAGAAGAAATATGAGCAAACTAAACTATAAGATGGAAAAAATTTAAAATAATTTCTAACCTTCTCCACTCATTCTGTGAAAGAAATGCAGAGAAAAAAATCAGACCTGGCTGTTAGTGCCATATGTTGTTTTGTGCTTCTGTAGTGATGATAAATTTTGCATGAAATGAAAGTAAATAGTTTTTTGTAATTGATTTTACAGCAGCCAGTATGTCACTAAGTCAGCACTTCTCCTCTGAAATTTATAGAGTAGGATTTATGCTAAATTGCTGGTACATGAAATTTCAGCCAAAGGTTGTTCTCCGTTAACCATTTTGCTCTTGAAATATTGTGGCTGATTTTACTGCATTGGAGTCCAGTGTAATTACTTGTTTTATTGCTTAAAAATAACTGAGATCTAGCTTGGGGTTCTGTAAAATGCAATGCACTATACAATTGTGTAATTTTATCCTCTTCAAAATTCCCCTAAATAGTCATTAAATCTTAGGAAACTAGCTAATGTCCAGGAGGATGCGATAGGTCTGGCTATATTCCAGGGTTTGCAAGAGGCTATGACAACTTAGCATCATAAGAAAAACGGTTTCTAAATCACTTCACGACTGGGTCAAAGACTCCAGAACCAATCTCTGCTTTCAAGAGGTAATGCAGAGCATAGGAGAAGAGAAAAATTTGATGTGAAGTCCAGAGAGCTTGTGAATAAGGTTGGATCAGTTGGATATTGGTCAGTGCCACTTTTAATTATGCTGTACCAACTTGTGTTGTGTTGAAGCACAATAAAGGGGAAAAATTGAAGGAAAAAAATGAGAGGTTTAATGTAGTAGTTAATGATGTAGAGAGTAAAATAACAAACAAGACAATAAAATAGGGAAAACTGTAGCCTGCATATTGAGAAGCCAGAGATAATGCTAAGATATTCAGGGTCATTATATTTGTCCTGAATACCACTCTGTACCTTAGTGCAGAGGGTATGTCACTTTCAGTGAGCTCTCCTCTTCCACTGTGATGTGAGTGTGTGTGTTTCTGTGCCTGTGCAGTCTGTCCGTCTATTCTTCTGTCTTTTCCTTTACAGCTTCATTTTTTATTCAATGCCAAGCAAATCTAGTGCAAAGGGAGGGGTCTCACAGACAATGCAACTCCAAGAAGTTTCATTAAAATATATGTTCTTGTACAAAAAACCAGAACCATAAATTACACCCAGCTGAAGATAGCATTGCATCACAAGCAGCAATGAATCAGCAGAAGAATGGGTGCAGGGCAAGAGGAGTCCCCAGAGACCCTGCCACAGAAGATCTTCTATGCATATTGCACTTTACCCCAAAATGCATTTCACAGGGAACTGGGCATTCACAAAGCTAGGAACTGTGCCTCTGACTCTAGCACACTTGTAGAAATTTCTGTTGCCTAACCTTACCCCAGCTCATTGAAACATGCTCTTGTTTTTGTTTGGGATTTGTTTGGGGGGTTTTGTTGTTGTTTGTGGGTTGGTTTATTTCTGTCTATTTTTGTTGGTTTGTTTGTTGTTTTAGTAGTGCTCATTTTGAGGTGGCAGGGCCAGGGAACAAGTGCATTGCATTAGATTTATTTCCCACATCACTCAAGGTACCAGTCAAACACACTGGACTAATGGGTTTTGCAGAGGAGAGGTTTGCCTCTACTCTTTAGGTCTAAAGTTAATTTTGGTTAGAATACCAACATGGTTTTACTAAATTTGTGTTTGGCTTTTCTGGTGAAAATAACAATTGCTTCTTCTCTGCCTGGCATGGCAACAACCTGCTTTCTAAGAATATGAAAATAATATAAAAATAAAATATGTATGAAAATAAAAGCATTGCTAGGTTGTGAGGGAATCTGGTGTCTTTAGAGACTAATGTGAGACATATGTTGGGTTACAGTAGTGATTGTTTCATGAGTGCTAAGTAGACATTTGCAGTGCTTTAGGACATGAGTATGCTGAGGCCAAGATGCATTTTCTTTTAACCAGACATGGTCTTGTGAATGCAGCAGTCAAGGATTTGGGAATGATGATAGAGGAAGCGATTCAAAGAGGCTGCAAAACATTCCCCTTCTTGTCTTTTCTTATTGCTCTTCATTTGGGTTGTCTGGTGGGATGACAGTTGTGCACCTCCCTTCCCACACCTATGCCCAAGCAGTTGCATCTGTGTTCACATCTGTGGGGAAAAGAAGTAAAAGAGATCACTGCCTTTTGTATGTAGAGGAGTCAAACTGTCATTTCAGTGCTTGGAGTTAAGGATGCGATCCAGGTCAGTTCACATCCACATCAGTCCTCACAGACTCCATGTGAATCAGGACTCCATCAGTGAATCGGATGAGCTCAGGATATGGTCCCAAGAGTGGTGTTCTTGGCTTCATGTCTGGATAGCTTGATCTAATCTTGAAACAGAACATTTTATACATTCAGAGGACAACTGTTTTGTACTTATATGAAGAGAAGAATTTTAGTTGAGATTAGTTATTGAGATATAAAAGAGAGATTTTTGCTTTTAATAGATCATGCCGTGTCTATTAAATCTATCAAACAATCTAATTGGCTTGTTTCAAGCTAGTAGCTGTAGAAATCATACATGATTGTCTGTTCTGTGAACAGATCATTTAACATTTAAAGGATAAGAGGGAGTGGAGAAGAGATGTAGAGAATTATTCAGGTTGTTTTAGCATCTTAAGGTTTGATTCCAATGGATTTATAATTTTGTCATGTTGTGGGATTAGACACGAAGTCTCTATAGGTATGAAGTTTGAAAAGAGGGATATGCATTGAGCCAGCCTTCCACACACGCCTAATTCTGTTTCAAGAGTTCTACAATGTGAGATTGGAAGCCTCAAATCTCTTAGGGCAGATCACCGTCACTTTGCTTAGTTGATGAAAATGTGACGTTCAGGGATTGTTAATAAATGAATATGATAGTATGGAAACAAGATATGACACTATAATACTTGAGGGCATTAATGGTAGAAAACTGGACATTGCCATAAGGAAAATAATTAGGAAATGTACTTTTCCCTAAGGAACAAAAAGCTCAGATAGAAGCAGCCATTATGAGACAGCAAAAAGAAACCAGACAGAGGATCCCACGCTAATAAACAGTGCAAGCATATCCACTTATTAACACACATTGTGCATTGTGTGATCTTTTCGTTGTAACTGAGATTTCTTAGCCAAGTTTCAACTCAGAATAAACTGCAAGCTGACTAATAAAGTTTGTAGACAGCCAAATGGATTTTGAAGAGTTTTTGAGTGATACATTTTGAAGGTAATTTAAGAAATCTTGAAAATACTCACTTTATATACTATTGCTTGTACTTCTGGAGTCCACATTCTCTTCTCATATTCTTTTACCTTAATATAGCCTGCGACTGTTCTTGGGTGATCTGTCAAGTTAGATCAATTAAAACCTGTTTGAAGCCAGGCAACCATTCTAAACTGTTAGCTACTGATTTTAAATCTGTTTTTTAAGCTTTTTCATCTGTTATTTGTCTCGATGATAATAATTGCGGTTGTAAGAATTGATTGGAGCTGCTG
>NW_008684161.1:27159-30506 GCF_000695815.1 Acanthisitta chloris
TAAGCATCTGCTTTAGCAGTGCTTTTCCTGTACATTAAGCTTCAGCACTGTGCATTCATGGCACTGAAACTATAGTCAATAAAAAATAAACATTATGTCTAGAAGCTCTTAATCCATATTTCACATCTGTATTATCAACTCTGTCCTCAAGCATGCACTTAGGAATGGCATTGCTAATGTCATCCCTAGATACTCTTTTTGTGAAGAAATGAATTCCTACATTTTTTGTAGGCTGTTGTTTGTTTTTTCATTTCTTTCTCTTGTATCTTCCTTTAAAGAAAACACCAGTGTATTCCACTGTAAGCAGTATGCGTCTTTTGCTTTTAATGTTCACTTATTTCGAATAAATAAATATGTTAAGCTTGTTTTATTTTCAAATAAATTGTATTCAGGGTGTGTAGATTAACCCCTTAATGATGTGGGATACGGAGGGAGGAGAGAGGATACTAGTACAGACACTTCACTAGGTCGGCAGCTTCATGCTTTATTGACTGATTCCAGCTTCACAAGATGTCTATATGATACTCACTTGCCACTCATAATTGGAGACCTACAGCATCAGTGTGGTGGATCACTAGTCACTTTCTTTCCTTAAAGCATAATGTAAAACCTTCCTCTGCTGAGCAGTTTGTGTTTCTGTAACACTGCTGAGTCTTTCTTGCAGCCTGTGTCAAGGATTGAACTTTCCAAATTATGTATTTCAGACGTTGAGAAAGAAGGGACTTAATGGCTGTGACAGTCCAGACCCTGATGCAGACGATTCAGTAGGTCACAGCCCTGAGTCTGAGGAAAAGTACAGGAAAATTAATGAAGATATTGATCTAATGATCAGCAGGCAAAGATTATGTGTAAGTACTCTGAGCTCCCTTTCATTTTTTTTACTTTCTGATATTTCTCTGAACCTGGCAGGCATTGAACAAGAAAGAAAACAAAGGTTGTGAAAGTCCTGATCCTGACTCCTCTTACGCTCTCACCCCACGCACTGAAGAAAAATACAAAAAAATTAATGAAGAATTTGATAATATGATCAAGAGCCATAAAATACCTGTAAGTACCAAAGGTTAGATGGCTGTCTGCTGATAACTGCTGCAGTAACAAACCATAACCCTTTCAGTTCTAGCTTCTTAAGGAAACCCATTTCAGCTAGAAACAGGCAATAGTCAAATATATAATTAAACACTGTGGTCAGAAAATTTCACACAACATATTTTTCTTCCAAGTATCTACTTCTGACACACAGACAAAGCCTACTATGGGTGAAACCTACAGAAGGAAGTGAAATATACATATAGACATTATATTCACTTGATTTACAAAACTGTTTCACCACACCATGTACCCAAATAATACCTAAAAAATAACAATGGACATCTTTCTTTGTGGATAGGCTAACAAACCCACAGAATACTTTCTGTGGTGATATAGAAAAAACGATGTACAACTGAAATTCCTTTATATATAGTAATTAGTGCATTTTGTGCCTGTCACTTCAGTTCTCAAGTGTCTCTGCTAAACTCAGTTGCAACACTGAAGGGTTCCAGCTACTTGCTCACTGCAGAGAAACAGACTGCATGAGAGCCTAATGACAGGATTCAGGCCTGTTTGTGTGTTGGGGTGATTTTATAGCTTTATCAGAAAATTTTCTTTGACATCATCAGCATTTCTTTAATGCTTTAACATGAGCTAAATTTTGTTTTAACCGAGTAAAAATTTCTAACCATCAGTCATATGCCTTGCCAGATACATAAGAGAAATAACTCTGCATGTGCTATTTGGTCTGCACAAGACATACAAAGAGTGAATACTTTGTCATTATGTGTATTATATTTATTAAGCCAACAAAAGGAATGTGGAGATTTGGAGGTTATATTTGGTCAATCTTCCGAGTGTGTGTGGAAGACAAAATAGGGAAACAAAGATTTGCCTGGGTCCGAAGAAGCATTTGAATTTGTACAGGTAACTGCTTGTTTCTGAAAGAGAAGAGATGATTTTTTTTGTATTCATTCATCATTCCCACATGAAGGTTGTATGGTTAACTACCAAAAAGGATGTCTGTATATCCAAGAATGAGCTAAGTGTCCTCTGTAGTGCTTGCCAATTATGTGTACAAAATCTGATACCCAAACTGAGGATACCTCTTAAGGATGCTCACATTCCATCTCATGCAGAGTAAGTGTTCTTTCCATTAATTTTCAACAGAAAGATTTTCACTCAAGATAATTAAAATTTGAAGAGGGTCTCACATCATGCCAGATATATTTCGGGGGAGGGCAGAGAATTAAAAAATAAATACCAGACTGGCATCAAATTTGATAAATTAATATTTGAAATGGCTGGTTAATGATGCCCAACATGTATATAAAATATCAGGGAGGGATACAGAGATATTTAATCTCTTTTCACCTCCCTTTTTATTTGCTTCATTTGCAAAGCTGGTTTTCTCAGAACAAAAAACTCTAAAGTTGTCAACATGAATTTGGTTTCTCAGGGTGGAACTCAGTTTGACAAATGACAACTGCAGCATTTAGGAGGACTGTTAAAAGCTGGAATACTTGACCCTTTGTCATGTCAAAATCTCACCAATTGCCATTCCTCCATTCCTTTTCTGTTTCAAATCAATCTGACAGAATTTTTGGGATGATCCTTCAGAACATCTTTATCTTGTACTAGCTGGTTTTGTTCCAACAAAGCAGCACATGTTATAATAATTTGAAATCTTATGACATGAAGAAAACAAAACTTGGGAAAAAAAACCTTATTCTTGTAGTAGTGAGGTCTATCACTTTTTTTACCTCTATTAGCATTTGGGAAAATCGTCTTTTCTATAAAACCAAGTTGTAGGAATTAGAAATAACACAGTTAATCTGAACATGGTGCATCAATTTAGTCCTTCCAAAATTAACGGAATGTCCCTCTGGTTGCTTTCATTTAATTTAACCTTTTGACATCAAATATAGTCCAACTTCAGTGATTAGCTTGGTAATTTGGGGTATAATGTAACTTCCTACCTTTCAGGGATGTTATGAGCTACAGTGTATTGATCTTGTTGTGAAATTACTTCAGAGGTGGTTCAGAGACACAGAAATGCAAACCATTAGCATTTTTTTCACACAATACAGAATATCCTGTCTCTGGATACTTCACAGAATTCAAGGCCTGTATCCTCCATCACGCTGCCTACCACAAAAGGAAGTATCAGTAGATGTTCTCCCCTAATGCAACAGGAACTTCTCTTGGCGTAAGCTGAGATGTAATGGGCAAGATGGAGCTCACAACTAGTGCATAATTGAAATTTGTAACTATCTGGTTTTATATATAAATATTATGTATTATATTGTATAAAATAA
>NW_008684161.1:30537-34816 GCF_000695815.1 Acanthisitta chloris
AGTCAGGGAAGTTATATTCATTTGCTTGTGATCATCGAATGTAGACAAGAAAGTTAGAGGGAAGAAAGCAAAATTAAACAAAAAGTCACCAAGTTAAGTCCCTAAATTACTATTTAGAAAATATGCAAAACAATTCATCGCCTCTGCCTGGTCTTGTAACATAATACAACTGCTGCCAAATGAAAACAACATTGGCTTTTGCTCCTAACAGCTAAGGCCAACAATGTTTCCTCAGATAATTTTCTGGGGATAAGTATTTGTATTGTTCTAAACCATCTGATAATAATTAGACATTTATTCATAGTTTTCATAAGAGTGATGAAAGCAGAGGAGACAGAAATAGTCCACTAGAAGGGAGCTATAAGTATCTCTGTCTCTAAATAAATGAAGACCTGGTTGAACATGGGAGGGATAAAAACAATATTTAACACAGAATGTTTGGTCCATTAATTTCCAAGGGGTTTGAGGGTCCAGTGCTTTACATCACATACCACAGCCTGTGAAGTCCACATCTAACACAGTGTGCGCTGTACGCTGGTGCTCTTTGATATCTGTGTCCAAAGAAGAAAAGAGAGAGGAAGAATGTCAAAATGTGGGAAACTGCATACATGTTACAGTAAATCTGTGTCTATGTCAGAAAATTAGCAAATGGCAAAGAACATACTGAGTCTCCAGGAGGTGGCTATCTCTGAGCTGAATTCTTTGAACACTCCCTGGCATTCTTTTGGCACTGGCCAAATAATACTCTCTCAGACAATTTCTTAGCTCTGTTTCTTTATTAGCCAGGCCAGGAACAATTCTCAATTGTCAGTTTATATGTAGTCATGATGTTTTTGAGGTTAGGAAAGCTTAATGATAGGGACATGGACTGCTCTGTGGTGTCCAATGGCCTCAATTCCTCACTAGTTCCTACTAATACAGATATTACAGAAGTGCATCAGAAGCTTTAATGTCCGTCAGGCGTAGCTGGAATAGGTATGCCCTGTGATTTACCACTAGGAATGACTAGGGAATCTGCAAAAGGTTGCAGTTCTTGATGAAGGATATATAAGACTGTAATAACATTTATACAAACAGAACAAATTGTAGCTGAGAATTACTATTTAATACTGGTGTTAATCCAGTCAAATTTCTCTCTCTAACTTTTGACTATGGAGGAGGAAAAAAAAACCCTACTATATTCCAGATATAGGGTGTATTGTGCTGCAAAGCAGAGAGTAAAGTGACTTTGCCCTGATAAAATTGCCTATGAAGTATTCTGTACATAGATGAAAGTAGATCCAGACAGTAGGTTAAATGGTGAAAATGAAACCATTACTACAGAAATTAAGAAAATAACTAGTTTAAAAATGTGTTTTTAAAATGACAAAATGAAAGCTAAGTAACTGTTTCAGTGATGACTAGTGAGACTGGCAGCCTCAAAAGCAGCCAAGACTGGAGCTCTTTGTGAGGTACTGATGTAGAAAAAGAAGAATCTGACCCTTGAAGGGTTTGGTTTGTACATTGAAGAAAAGAGCATAATGGTGAAAGCAGATAAGCCTTTTTAGGTCTGGCAAGACATTCAGTTTTGCATTTGTACAAGTGTTGAAGTTTAGATAAGAGAAATTTGGATTAGGAAAAGATGTTAAGAAAATTGAGGCAATAATGGTGTCTACCCAGGCTCAGAGGGCAGACTTCACAGATCTCATGCCAGAGGTCAAGAAGATATTGTGCAAAATGCTGTCCAGTGGTTGACTGTCAATCTGACATGAACTGGCACTCAAACAGGCAGGATCATGGCCTCAAAGCCACCAGGCAGAGAGGTTTCCAGCACGTTTCAATAACCAGAGACTTCATGTTGCATTCATATCTCACATCTGGCTGGAGGTGGAGCTAAGACATGATTTGCTATGCACATCCTCATGTGATTTCACTGGCTAACGCCTTTTGAAAAGGCAGGAACCACCAGCAGCAGTTGACTTTGAGCTCCAGTAGTAATCATGTGACTCTCACTTGCATGGCTTTAGGAACCTCTTGTGTCTTTCTGTGGCCAGTAACAAGAATATCTTGCACCAAAACATACCTTCAGGCTGATAAAATGTGTAAGATTATGCTATATGAACCTATTTCCAAGGAGACTAGACCTCAGACATGAGGATGTAGATAATGTGTAGATTCTTACATCTGTAGATTAGGTGTAGAACATGTAGTTTCCCAAAATACCTCACGTTCCTTTCCCATCTCTACTTAAGCCAATCAACTCTATAGAAAATGCAGCCTTTGAAGTGCACTTCAGCTTCTCAGCAAAGGAAAGCAAGCAACTCCCAGCCGGGGAGCAATGCCAGCATGTCCATCCACTCCACTGCTGTGGCTATGGCCATCTCTCAGAAAACCAGGCCACAGGCTACACAGAGTGTATTAGAACCCAATTAACACCTTGAAGTAATTCCCAAGGCATTTGTGTAATGTATCCTTCACATCATACCCTGAATTAAAGTCTTGCTGTGTGTTTCAGTAGTTAAGCAAAATGATTCCTCTATATTTATAGCAAACTTTTGTCTGCTTGTAGAGAGCAGATAGGACAAAAAAGAAAAAAAAAAAAAAGCCAAAAACCTTAAGAGATAACTGTAATTTGATGGCTAGCTCCAGCCAGAGAAGAGACATGTGGGTGGCACAAGGTCAGAATGCCTCTGTTGCCTGACACAGCAGATGTGTTCAGCTCTCCGCATACTCCCCCTACATCCTTGAAGACTTACCAGTACTATCAGCTGCCAACAACAAAATTAAACCCTGTGATTTCTTCCCTCAGAGTATGTTGCAAGGCTACTTCAAAGAATTTTTTATGTGTTTGAGCTCTTGAAGCTGAAACGATTTTTAAATGGCAAATTGAGGAGTACTTAGTTTGCATTCAGGTATTTGAATATTTAAAATGCTATCAAGTAATTCTGAAAATGTTTTTCTGATCAAAAAGGCAAGAAATCAGTTATTTTAAAACCCAGTAGATTAAATATAGATTTCTAATGTATTCAAATGCCATCAGAGTAATAACTTTTAGAGAAATCCAAGCAACTGCTACCCAAGAAAACCCCAACCAACAAACTCAACCAACCAGTCAAGGAAACCTGAATTGGGATTTCTAAGAGCATAATGAGAATTAGATACTGCATCCCCTCACACCCGCTTAAGAGTTAGTTGGTTATGTTTTAAAGGGATTCTTGCAAAGGGAAGTGGCACAGAAGATGCTCCTGTCTTAAAGTATGAAAACAGTATATTGAAAAGGCATCAATAAATGCCACCTCCCCACTCAAAAAAAAAACACCAAAGACCACAAAGAGTGCAAAGACTGGTGCAACTCAGCTACAAGTTCTTGTATTTGCTAGTGATTCCTGAGTAAAACTTTGTTTCCTGTGAGTCCCTCCAATTTAGATTAGATAGAAACTTTGAAAAACACTATACTTTGAGTATAGTGTTGGTGCCTTTAACATGATTTTGGAATCATTCTGGTTGCTAAAGCAACATAAGCCGAAATTAAAGCCTTCCCTTTTGCATTCCATCCCTTCTAATTTTTCTCCATGTAATGAAATCATCATAATCATGTACCATTGATTTTGCAGTGGCACTAGATTAAGGTATCACAAGTGAACAATTAGGACTTCATGGAAAGAAGGAAAAAGAAAAATAAGCTTCGTAAAGCAGAGGTTTGTTTCAAAGAAGAAAAAAAAAGAATAAAAGAAACAAATCTTTCCAGTTCTTACAAACTAAATGTACAAGCTGCGTTAAAGGAAAATGGATTCATGATTTGAAAAATCATATTTAAAATTATTAAAGACCTCTTTTGAAACTCTTCTCTTGAGTCTTGGGGGAAAGGGATTAGTGCAAATATTTTAACCACCAACTACAAAATATTTGAACTAAATATAGAGTAATTATACTTGAAGGCTGTTGTGCTTCGGTACTATTCTTGTGTTTGTTTTTCTTTTTTTTGTTTGTACAGGCTGTTCCACCACCAAATTTTGAGATGCCAGTTTCTATCCCAGTGTCCAACCACAACAGTTTGGTATATAGTAACCCAGTCAGCTCACTGGGAAACCCCAACCTTTTGCCACTAGCTCATCCTTCTTTGCAAAGAAATAGCATGTCTCCTGGAGTGACACATCGGCCTCCGAGTGCAGGTAACACAGGTAGGCTCTGATCAATCCCATCCCTTCAAATGCTCTATTATCAAATGCTTTCATGCCTTAAAGTCATTTTAAACTGTACTCTGAGGAACAAGAGCTCTGTTTTTACCAGTCATAACAAT
>NW_008684161.1:34843-61944 GCF_000695815.1 Acanthisitta chloris
AAATCAAAAGAAGAGCCAAAGGCGTTTCTATTCCCAATTTATAAAATGTTAAAAAAATTAAAATAAAAAAATTCTAAAAAATGCTGAATATTGACTAGGATTAAAGGAAATCAATAAAGGATAAAAGGGCAGACAACGTGCTGTTTCATAAAAAGGCAGGTTATCTACTTAATTCATGCAAGAACTCACTATATGATGAAGCTTAAGGGGGCAAGGGAGAAAATGCAGCCAATGCAAACAAGTTGAAGCAAGTAAATTAGGGCACTCATTACTTAAATAATCAGCCTAGTGGCTAAACGCAGATTTTATAATTATTTATGCTTTCACAAGTTCCTTGGTGGGTTAATGTTAGTTGAGCTCTATACTTGAGTGCCTTGTATAGCAAGGGGTTGTGCTTTGCTCTGGTGATGATGAGGGCTCACCTCTGAATAGGATAAATAGGGATTAAGTTGATTCAATCTGTCTGGCAGCCACAACATCAAGATCCTTAAGTATACCAGGTTCAAAGAACCACTTGAGGTCTCCAAGCACAAAAAGTTCTTAAAATACTTAGTGCAAATGTCTTTGATCAGCTGAGGGAATTAAAAAGTATGTAAATAGTATCTTCTTAGTTATATTCTCATCCAGGAACCTTCAACCTCTTCCTCCCAATCCAATGTGAAAGCCTTTGCTTTTATGACTAACATTCAACTAAAGATAGTTTTCAAATGAAGGACTACTATACAGAACTTTCAAAGCTAATTTTTCATATGCTGTGGAAGTATGAAAATAAAGCAATGAAATTTTGTGTACTATGTATTTTGTTTGTCCTTGAAAGGAAAATGTCTCATACGGGTAACATTAAACATTTTGACTTTATGACTATGGGTTTGATTCAATGCCTGTTAAGTTAGAGGAAAGAAGTGGTGGGTACCGGAGCAGGCTGTTTGAAGTCAGAGAAAATGTTTCAAATGTTTGTGTGTTACAGTTTATAATTTATTGTGCTCATTTATAGTATTTCATTTCAACCCCCTAGGTGGCCTGATGAGTGGGGACCTCACAACCGGTGCAGGCACCAGTGCAGGTAAAGAGAAAAGAATTTACATTTATTTTTCTAAGTGAATAAAGGACTTCCTTCAAAGGTGGAGTCCTAAAATAGCTTCCTATTGGAGGTGGGATATTAGAAACTGACAGGCATGGGTTTAATTCCTCTAGATGGGTTGTGGGGAGTTGATACCTGTGCTTTTCCTAATAGCAACAACAGTGTCAAAAATCTTGCACCTCAACAAATTCCACAGGAACAAATGTCTGGTCTCCTTCACATCAGCCATTCTGTAAAAACCTCTGGGTCCATTGCACAGCTCTGTTGGGGCAAAACTCCCACTGGAGTCAGTGTCAGAAGCTCAGATGCTTTTTAAGTCACCAGGAGTTTTTCTATTGACTTTAGTGGAACTGGAGTTTAATTTTATGAGTTTAAGCTTGAGTAAAGATTTCAATATTGAGTCACTCATTGGACTTCAATGTACTAAGCACAGATTTGATTTCAAGCCCCTGCTCTAAGATCATTCTTAGTAGGCAAAATGTGTTAGCACTTACTTAAATAATCAGTAATTAACTTAAGCTTAGTTTTATGTATTTGCTTAAGTGTTTTTATACACAACAGGGAAAGCATTTTCAAAATATCCAGGGAGAAAAAAAGATTAGCCCGTTTAGTCCGAGAACTAACGAGAGCTGTACTTTCAAAGGTCCACGTTAACAAACAAAGCGATGTTGTCAGAGTAGTTCCCTTTGCTCAGTAAACTCAGTGGTTTGTTAGCAATGTCAGCAATGTTGCATTATGACAAAAAACAATGGCAAGATTACTTGTGCAGTTTGAGAAGTAAACACATATGTTCAAAGAAAACAAGCTGAGTGGCAAAACATGGAGCACATCCAATTTTACTGGGTTAACTGCTCTCAGAGAGCTATGTGGAAAAGTAATTAGAAGATACATTTTGTGCACTATAAATGAAGACTGATATATGTGGCAATTCCAACATTGTCTTTTAAAATTACTTATTAAGAAATTTTGGATATAGTGATTTTTCTCTCTCTTAGTCCTCCACAGCCTGCATTAGGACACACACACACCCTTTTATCTTCATGCATAGATAAGTAACATGTTTGCATGATGCGTTTGTAGTAAAATTGAAACTGCATAGCACTGTATCAGAAAGGCACTTTAAATGCATGATAAAGCTTTGAGGGGTCATTTTATATTAATTTAGGAGTAGGCAAGGTGACCACAGGAACTTTGCTCTTCGTCTCCTTTGTTCTCAAAAAAAAGAGAAAGCATGATAGAAAATTACAGTTTTCTTCATTATCTCTCGTTAGCCTGCAAAACACAGATAAAGGAAGAATCTTTCTGACAGTGTTCGCATTTCATCCTACTTATAAGCTCGGATAGAAACTTCAGGAACAACGATGGGACTGGGATAGGAATTGATCACCCTATTAAGGGGCTCCCTCTCCTGGCTCGTTTAGAAGTATCATTGCCTCATTATTAGTCTGCCATTCCTTTAAACAGATGCTGGAAAGCAGTTAGTCAAAGCACTGTTTTCTTTCAAAAGAGGTGCATGCTAAAATTAGAGTTCAACTACACATGCATTTGTCTTAATAATCCTTGTGCTTAATAAAATCTGTATATCAATACACCAGCTGAAGATTTATATTCCTTGTAAATAATTTTTTTCCCTTGGAAATGTATTAAAAACATATATAAGCATAGGAAGACAGATAGATTGATTATTTACCCACACGCTAAGGATTTGTATTTCCGGTGCACAGTGTTATGCATTAAGCTCTCAAGCAGTGTAACTTTGGAGTAGGCAATTGATTTGAGGGGCGTATATGAGAGGGACATTGCTAGGAATGCATCATAAATATTTAATCATGTGAATAGTCTTTGTTCTTTATCTGGCAATAAGAGCTTTAAACACCATTAAAGAAGTGTTTTCTAAATCTTTTCAGTGCAGAACAGTAGGAAGAATTTGATACAGGGCTGAAGGAAGATGAAAAGGTCACTCTAAGGTTGAATCCTCTTAGTTGCATCATTCCACAATGTCACTGTTTTGGACAGTCCTCTTTCTTTAGGGTGCAGAAGAATAAGCTTCAAAAGTTCTCTTTGTTCATCATTTTTTCACAAGAAACAGAGATCTCTGTGTTTTCTTCTGTTTGGCATCTTAGAAGCTGGTAGCATGATCTTGTGGTTTAATCTGTTGGGTTCATATTTCTGGCCAAATTGGAACATTATGAATTTGCATTTTTCTGCAGTGTCCAAAAATAGCATATATTCAAAATAATATACTCCAAGAAGAAGAGTCTAAACAGTTTCATTTCTGCCATTATAAAATGAAACTACTAACACCCGGCCTCAGTTTCTGTATGACTTCAACAAATTCTATTACAACAAATTTCATTATGACCGCAATATCAGAAATGGAAAAAGATTAGTTAAGCCTGTGTTTTGAGAAGTATATTATTTCATTGGTTTGGATTATTTCAAGCAATAACACTAGAATCATCCATAGTTCACCTTGGGAGACAACCCAGGTCATAAATAGAACCTTTAAAAAGCTGACTACTTTATTATCTTACACAACTAATTACCATCACTAGTATTTTTAAGTTAAACCAAGGTTATTTCAGGTTTGTTAGAGTAAATATGTTCTTGGCCAAACACTGATTGAATAGTTTCTGTCATTTGATAATAGCAACTGCCAACAAAATCAGAGTGAATTTCACATTTAGTACCATTGCTAAATTATAAATACAACAAAGTCTTTGGCATTATTCTCTCAAACCAGAGAGTTTTGATTGATAGAGAGAACAAGAACATTTTGGACCCAAATTGGCATGCTCTAAACCCCTTCTAGCTTACCCTGTAACTATTATGAAGACTAAAGATATGGTACCTATTTACATTACAGGTTGCATGAAGTTCTTTTAATTTTTACAGAGTGTAGTCTTTAACAAAACCACTTAACAGTAACTTGACCAGAAATAAATAGTGTCTATGAAGTTTTAGTGCTGTAAATTATCTGAACTCAATTTTTATTTAGTGACTCATTATTTATGTTGAATTTTAGATAAAAGATTAAAACTTTTAAAATATTTCAAAAGTTTTAAAGTAGAGCAGTATCTTTATTTGCATCTGTACTTCAAGCTTTGATTTTCAAGCTGTGTTGTTTTTAGATTGAGTTCTCTTTTTCATTTTTATATGGTTTTCAGATTAAGACATTTTGTATTTTATAACTTTTTCATTTGAATGGAATGAGCCCATATATATAAACAGGATTTCTATATGCTTAAAACACCTGTAAAAATTACAATCAAAGGAAAAATTCCATCTCAAGTTTTAAATACAGGATGGTATAATAAAAGATATACTTGTTTTAATTGCTCATTTCTGTAATTTCTTTGTTTCCATATTTGA
Source organism: Acanthisitta chloris (assembly GCF_000695815.1). NCBI lineage: Eukaryota > Metazoa > Chordata > Aves > Passeriformes > Acanthisittidae > Acanthisitta > Acanthisitta chloris. Next base: position 39,297 of record NW_008684161.1, read on the forward strand.
TTTCTGTACTGCCTCCATGTTAGCAATAATATTAAACTAAAGGAGCAAGTTATTCAATAGTACTTGGGGCTCTACAAATGCTGCCAGAGGAACTAAGAGCTTGCTGGTTTTGAATCCAGCATCTCTAAACTACCTTTAAACCTGTTCTTAAAAATCATTAGAATCTGCGAAGATCAGCAGTGGATTCTAAAAAACTCATCCCATGTCTTTTTAATAACTTAATCCTGTATTTACCTATAAATTAGCAGCTGTTCATTTCCTTCTGGAAGTTAGCCACAAGCTAACAATTGCCTTCTCATCTTTTGAGGACTGAGATCCTGAAGTGTCAACCAGTATCATAATTTTCTTGTGCTTTCCTTCTCTTTTTTATTTTTCTTTGTCATGTACTGACTGTGGGTGAAGATAGTATATGTTCTACTAGTATTTCAAGCCACATAGGAATATATATAATAGTAGTGGGTTTTAATTTATAAGCCATAGGGATAAAGGTAGTCTTCTCAAAAAAGAGTGGTTTATTAAAAAGAAGCAATCTGTCCAAATAAACCAACCAGCAGCACCAAAAATAAGGAAGGGTTTCAAAGGCATCTAGTTGTATTAATGTCTTTTGAAACTACAAATATAAATAAGCAAACTAATATTAAAAAATATAAAAAATTAAAAGATCGCATAAATATTCTCCACTGTGCCCTGAAATCATTCTTTGCATACTCAAGATAATTCTTGGGCTACACATGTGGAATATGTTAAACAAGTGAGCTTGTAACAGTGATTCACAAACCACAATTTATAGGCAACCTCTTAGGACCAGGTTTGCCAGGGAGAGCGTAAGTTATTACCCTTCGCTTATTACTTGGTGAGTGCAGTAGCCCACAGACCTCTGATCCAAGGAGTGGGCAAAATGTGGTACAGAAGTATAGTAAACAATAGTTCCTGTCCAAGGACATCTACAGTCCAAAAGAAAGAACACGCAGTCATTCATAACAGAGTTTGTGATGCAATAGTGCTAAATCCAAACAATAAGAATTCATAAATTGGCAGGTTGACTTAAAACCATGGAGGGGGATAAGAAATGAAAAACTAACAGCTCTCTTAGTCTCTTTTTCCACTTGTATTATGCCATTAAGTGTTCCTTTTCCAAGTTTTCCTCCATATAAGGGCGATACATATATATATATATATGTATATTTATACACTCTTCTTTTTCTTCAGTGTTTCTTCGTTGTTTTAAGGGGAGTACCTACAGCTGGGAGATTTTGTTAAAGTGGGAAAAACACTAGAAACTGTTTGACAGGTCTAATACACACTATGAAGGAAATCGTCTAGCAAACAGTACCTGAATTTCGTATCTATGTAGGCAGTCAACACAAGCTTTTCCAAATTTAACTCCTATTTATGCCCTAAGCAGCTGATCTGTTTCATACAGCTTATTCAGGTTCTTTTGATTCATCTGAAAATCACATCAATGAAACCGTGAGAATCAGTCTGAAAGGATAGATGCTGCTGTCCATATAAAAATGAAAAATAATCTTGCAATGGGTGTCATATGCAAAGGCTGAATGTGTGTATCTTTAGTTAACTCACATGACCTCTTTCCAATAAAGAGATCCACAAAAGCTCATTCACAGTAGACATCAAAGAAAATCTGAAAAATTGACCTTTATTAGGTTTCCACCAGTTGTGTAAGTGTTGACTGAATAATTTATTTAGTTATTTTCTGTCTCTTCATCTCTCTAATCAACAGTGTCTCAATATTTGTATTTATGAAAAGATGGCTTGAAAGGACATGTAATGAACAATTGAGTTGTGCAAATTGGTTCTTTGTAAGTGGGATTTTAAAGACAGGCATGAATGACTGCCTTTATGACAAGAAGTTTCAAATGTTCCTCAAGACTACTTTGCATTCTTTAGATGAAATCTTTTTCCTAGTGAAGTCTGGGGGAATTTTATGCTTTCTTTCAACAAAAAGGGATTTCACTGTTTTTTCTGTCTGTGCATTCTTGCTCACTAAGACACCACACTGTCTTCTGTTGCATACTGCAATCCGTACTCATGTTCAAAATCAGAAAATATGAGGCCTTGTAAATTAGCAAACATCTGGAATCCATGCCTGTCCTGAGTCCTGAAAGAGACAGTTGATGCTTCCCAGGTCTGAAATGCAGTTACAGCTTTGCTGTGAGGAAGAAAGCAAGCAATACTTTTAACCTCTTGAAGCTGTAACTGCAGCCACACATGGAAGCTCCTGATAGTATTAAATTAACATGACCACTGCCCTTTAACACGATTCCCCAATTAAGATAAATTCCATTTATTTTCCAAATCTCTTCCAAGCTGACTTTTCTTATGTTAACAGTTGGATCAGTCTCCCAGAAATAAAAGCAGGGATAGGTTAGTTACTAATCTTTCCTTTGCATCTCTTTAAATTGCAAACCAAATATAAGTATCATTATCTATGTGCAAAACACTGTATTTCCTCCTTCATATGTTCTAATAACCGTGGTAAGTTAAAAATGTAAGTGTATATATTTTGCATTTAATATATATGGTCCTAAAACTTCCCTTGAATTTAATTTTAAATTATGCATCCTTCATTTTTCAATAACTATGCATTTAACAAAAAAATCAACATTTAACTTTATCTATATGTTTATGAAAAAAATTGTTAACAACTATTTCTGAAATTTCTTTGCAGAAGCAAGGAAGTACATTTTCAAATAAAGTGTTCTGTCTTGCTTCTTGTCTTGGAGAGTTTTTCATTGAAAAAGTGTTTTCCTCAAAATCATAACTGATTTTAAACAGACCAAAAAAAGAATTGTTTGTCATCAGCAAATAATTTGTTAAAAGCAGATGACTGACAAAGCCTTATGGCTTGATGCTGAAAGAGGGTCGATTTAGTCTAGGTATTAGGAAGAAATTCTTGACTGTGAGAATGGCAAGGCACCGGCACAGGCTGCCTAGAGAAGTTGTGATTGTCCCATCCCTGGAAGTGTTCAAGGCCAAGCTGGATGGGGCTTTGAGCAACTTGGTATAATCAAAGGTGTCCCTACCCATAGGAGGGGGTTGGAACTAGATGATGTTTGAGGTTCCTTCCAACGCAAACCATTCTGTGATTCTATGATATGATTTGTCAAAGGCTCTCACTCAGGCTGTCAGAAGAGGTAAGTCCTTTACTCTTCTCAGGCTTGTATTTTTCTCCTATGTATCTTCAGAAAAGATTACATTATTCAGCAATACAGTTTTCTTTCTAACATAAGTCACATTCTGGGGGCTTTTTTCCAATTCTTGTACTGCTGGAACAATCCATATTCAAAAGAAAGGAAAAATAGTTCGTTGCATAAACAGGAGCATCTTTTCAACTAGCATACTTATAAGAGGGCAGCTAACTCCTGAAAACATGTTTTGTAGAGGGATTTAATCTCAGATATAATTTGTGCACCAGTTAAGAGATCAGGCCTATGCTAATTCCTCAAGATTGTCAGAAAAGCTGTAATGCAAGCTAGGTTTCAGATGACTGTGGAAAACCACCCTCAATATTTGGTGTTGACCTCTCCTACTAGACAACCTCTGTGTGGAAGATCAGTGCATTCCTAGTGCAGAGCATGGGCTAACCTTTGGAAATAATGGACAGTCAATGAGGAGGGAGCACTACACAAGGTCACTACACGCTGTACTGTGCCAGCTTCTCATGGTAGCAGCTACGCCAGTGGCAGAGGCAGGGTAGTTGTTTTACCATGGTAAGACACTTTTAAATGAGTGTCTGGTCCCTGACATTTCGATTGGACCTTACAAATTTGTAACACAAGAATATATTCCTGTTGCTCATTGTGCAGTGGCCATGTGTTTGAACTACAGACATGTAATGTTTATAAAGTACAAAACTGAAGACCACTATGTAATTGCCTTAAGTGATTATTCTTAGTAATTACAGCTTACTTAGTGTGCTGATGAATTTTCAAGCCAAACAAGATAACATCAAATATATGTGTTCTGAGATGAGCATACCTATTAATAAATAACCAAGTTAGAACAAAATAATACTGTGGAAGTGGAAATAAATTAATCAGTACAATCAGAAGTAAAGATAATGGAATGATAGTGTTTCTGCATGAAAGCTGTGTGATCTGAGATTCCTGAAAAGAGATGCCGTTCAAGAATTATGACAGCAAAGTGTAACATGGTATGATAGGACATTATAAGTGTATTGACAATAGTAATCGCACTGCAAGACTGAGGAAACAGGACCTAGAATTGGATCATCTATTGCTCAGTTTTCTTTGTTGAGGAAATAAAAGGAAAGAATAAGGATGATCACCCTTGAAGAAGAAAGAGCATTCCTCCTTCTCTCAGTGCCAGAGACCCTCAAGGCCAGTGACATACACCCCTATTCCAGAGGCTGCAAGGAAGGAGTCCAGCAGCATGCTGCAATATCTGCCTGCTGCTTGGGAAGACTAATTGCAATGAGAAATGTTTTGAGGAGTTGCACACAGTTTCTTGTGTGGGTAGCCACAAGCTAATTTGAGAGAGTCAGGTGCCACATTTACATTTATTTTATTGAGATATGAACTCCTAAAGTGGGAGAATACTTTAGAAACATTTAAATATGGCTCTTATTATACCAATAAGATGTAATCACAGTGTCGGTGGTCAGGTTACCTTACCGTGTACTTGCTAAAGCAGTTGAATCACTAATATAGTATTTGCATGAAGTGTAATGGTCTGTGATGCACAGGTCAGGTTTCTGTTTTCATGGTCTGTTACCTTACATACAAACAAACACCTATTTCTCCATTTGGCTGAAAAATCATCTCTGATTTCGAGCCTCCTAGATTCATGGCATATCCTTAGATTTTCAGAAATGTATTTTCCAATATGTTTGCATTGTCAAGTAGCCAAAGAGCATCTCTTTACTTTCAGCATCTGCCTGAGAAGCATCATGTCTGTCCTGAAGGAAATCTGAGCCTAGTTGCTGCAGTATGGGATACATGTGCCCTTTTGCAGCAATAGTTACATGCACCAGCAAATACTCCACATACACTAGCTTGTAAGGATGTTGCAACTTTTACATTCACTAGCCCATAGGTGAGAAATAATTTTGACTACATCATCCATGTTCACAGTTCATGAAGGTAGCTGACAGTACTCAATATGAAGATTTGATGAGGAGGGCTGGATTAGAAGTCTTACATGTGGAACATGTAATGCGACCAGGACACACGGGCGTCTGGGACCTGCTGGAGGCCTGAACAGTGGAGGCTCCTGGGTGTGCAGAACTGGGCTTTGCAGACCCAGACGAGGCATCAGGCACCTCAATGGGAATGGTCCAGGATGTCAGCCCATGGATAGGCCCCTGGTGAGGTCAACCATTAGACTCTTTAGAGGACAATTAATGGCACTAAATACATTTAGCAGTGAGATGCCTGCTGTCTCAATACATAGCATCTGAGCCTAAGTACATGAAACCAGCAAAGGGACAAAGCAAAACTGAAAATTTTGACCCACAGAACAGAGTAGTCACTTGCTTCATAATACAATGCAAATATAAGCAGATTGTACATAATTTTCCTTGGGAAATTTGAAGAAGCTGTTTACCTCCACTGCAGTGAAAGCACTGGAGGTTTGCGTGATTTCCAAAATGAGAAGTTTGCCAGAAACGTGAAATGGATACACAGTGTGACCTTTAGCTTTGTGCAGTCTCAGTGCAGGTGGCCATGTACACCTAAATTACCTACGGTATTGGGAATATTTTAGTGGTTCCCAAGTGCTGTCTTTTTTTCCCACACTGGGTGGCTGTAGTGCCATTAGAACCCTTTACATCTCTTTAGATTTAAAGATACAGAAGTTCCCACTGACAGTTACACAACCTGCATGGCAACAATAAGTGACAATAGAGACAGCTTAGTCTTACATTGCTGTAGAAATCTCTACCTTCTTAGGTACATTATTTGTAAATGTTTAGCTCTAAATCTAACAAAGAGTTGTTGAGATAGTTTTCTCCTCATTCTTCTCCATTTTTTCAAATGTCTATGTGTTCTCCAAACTGTCGTCCTGTTTCAGCCCAAAAAGCATCTGACACTTCAAAGGATGCTTGAGAATTCTTGCACACAGTAATTAGGTTTTATATATGACATCTTTCTTGAGTTGGCTCCCCATAATTCATTAAAGCCCATTAATTCAGTGTTTCGGGAATGGGCAGCTACTTTAACATGAAGATTTTCTTTTTTCCTGGCTGAACATAGCTGGAGATTGGTTTTCTTCTCCCACTTGCAGTTAGTAGATGCTGTGTACTGTGAAATGACTAGTAGGTGACATGTGAGTAAGAACCTTCAATTATCTCTATTTAAAATTATGTTTAGATGAACACCAGTACAGCTTCCTAGCATTAGTGCTTTGTTGTTAGTATCTCTTTTGAGTGGCAAACCGTAGCCTGTTCCAACAGTGTGTATGCATTAAAAAAAAAAACCAACCACGTAAGATGTAAGAGAGGAAAGGAAACCTGTCATTCCCTTTGAATTACAATAAGGAACAATTGCTATTCCTCCAGAAAGTGGGAAAATGAGCAGAGTGAGGAGTGCAAAACTGGGTATAAATTTAGCAAAATTTCTATTGCTGCATTGATTCTTTCATATACACATATATTTTGAATTTGTGGCATAGTTTGTTCTCATGTTTATGTATTATTTCATACCTAACATTCTTTTTAGGAGGCTTGGTAGTCAATCATAATGACATATATATGGGATGTGTGTTTAACATAACCCAGTAAGGAGCAGAAATCCTCCATGAAATCAAATGTGCATATTCACCTTGGAAAAATTATGAAAATTTTCAAAAGAGCATGCACTTGTTGGAAACTTGAAATGAGCATTAATATTTTTTAAAACTCTTTCAAGAATTTTTTTTTGCCCTATTAAAATTGATGGGAGTTAGGCATCCCAGTTTCCTAAAGATCTTGTAAATTCTCAACCCATATGGTCAGTGAAAAGTGCTAGAGTAAATGAAAGAGATTAAAGAAATGACATATAAATTCTGTGTCTTGTTCTTCATTCTTCTAGGATTGCCATAGAGGATTTTTAATTCAGTATATTTTTTATCTTTGACATCACAATTTTAAAAAAAAATAGAAGTAGGAAAGTGACAGTTTCAGAAGTTAAAGAAATCAAAATAACAAAATTTTTCCAATTTTTCAAGGCTTAAAGACTTTGAATTATTATGCTGTTTAGGAAAATGGATATGGAAATAAATTATTCTTTCAACATTTGTGTTCCCTTAAAATATGGAAAGCTTCCTGCCTTAAATGCTCAGTACAGAATTATTGCCCTAACTCTGACAATATGAAGAATTGCAGCCACTTTGCAACCCCTGTAACACCAATGACAAAAACTGCTTGTAAGGTACCGGTGTTACTTTGCTCTCTGTCCTGTCCTGAATAAACTTTTGCCCTTCTGGCATCCTTAAATTCTTAAAATATGGAAGTGACCATTTAAGACAGTATTATGTGAATTTGTAACACAGTTAAAATTACAGTTTTCCATGAGTAAATAATTATTTTTGAATAATTCTTCTTGATTGAATAACTACTGGTGCACAAAAAACACTGTTTTGGATGTTTTTAAAAAGTGATATTAAAGGGATTAATCATGCAGTTTGTATTTGGACAGAATTCCTTCTGAAGTCAGTGGCATTTGTGCCTAAATGCAGAATGTGGGAACATGCCCAATAAGAGCAGTCTATGTTCAGAAGGCATTTGTCTTTATAGTCTGCCATTAGTCCAAATACAAAGTCTAGCACTGCATTTCATAACGTGTGCTGCTCCACCAGCTCTCTCTAGAAACAAGCTCTTTTCCATGTAAAATATTTTTATTCTTTCAAATCAGTATAACAAACAATACAAGGAAAAATAATTTTCTCTGAAAACTTACTGAGTTGAAAATGCTGTAAATTTACGAATTCTGACATATGCCCTTTAAAACTTGTGCATCTACTGTTTTTATTTTCATTATGTATTGCAAAATATATTAATAATTTTTTCAATGTTCTATTCCAGAAAAAAATATGGCTTTTAACCAAATAAAAATATACAGCCAGCTTGCTCTAAAATCCATCTGGTTTTCATTTTCTTATAATCTATAATCAGGAAATTCATTGATACATGACATAATTCTTGCAGTTTCAAGTGGTTAGTGGAATGTGATGTTCTGCATACAGTCACATCTAAGTTGATAATTGTCCAGGCAGAGTGTAATTTTAAATTATAGCATCAAGGAAGGTTTAATTTGCGTATTAGAAGTCTTATACATTTTTTTTTCCTCTGAATGTAAATAGAGCCATTCTTTTTGGTGGGTTTATCTGAACGTGGGACAGCTGCTTCAGGGCAGGACACAGCTCTTTTGAGTTGAAAGAGTGCAGTTTAAAGAGCTGGTTTGAATGCAGACCCTTCTTAACTGTAAACCGCATGCATGTATTCATCATTGATTTTCAAATGATGGGTTTCTGTATCACTGGTTTAAGGTCCACAGTCTTAGATTCCTTTTCATTATGCCAAAAGAATAACAATTTGGTGGCTAGAAAGAGGAATGGTTATTATATGGGTCCAAAATGCTAGCTGGCATAATATGCCATGAAAAGCAGAAGTCTGGTGGTAAAGAGAAGATTGCAGTAGTTGTTACTTAGAATTTGATGTTATTAAAATATAAATGTAAGAAATGTTATCACTGTTCAAGCTATTTTACATCAGTAGATAAATAATATAATGGTCAGATGACAGTTTCTAAAGAGTAAAGTTTTATACAGAAGCATTCTTTATGTATAACAGTATATTATATTAAGTAAACCTAATGTAGAAAATGGGGATTCTTTCTTGTAAGGAGTTTTATTCTCCAAAAATCATGAGAAACAAAGAGAGAGTACAGTGCATTCTGTTTTGCTGGAGGTCTTAGGTTCTATTTTGTAGAACAGAAAAAAAATTACACTGCTGCTTCCAACAGCTTCATTGTCACTCTCTGAACAAATCCTTGTCATACAACAGATTTCATGAGCAGTTTTATGTCCTCTTGGTAAAAGTATCTCCTGTATGAAACCAGCACCAGGGAAAGTCTCCTTTTTCTTCAGTTTCTTGTGTTGATCACTTCTCCACACATTACTTTTTCAGTATTCAGCTTGTAAAAGATGAACTTTTAAAAGGCACTGTGGTTTCCAGGAGAAAATACTGTTGTATAGTCAAAATGCCCCTTCTAATTTCACCACCTCTAATAACACATAGCATTAATTGGAGCACAATAGTTAGCAAATCCATGCTGAGAGCAACTGTTCATTAAAAAAAAAAGTGTACTGACACAAAATGGAAATTCTTGATGTTGTTCTGCTGGTTTAGCTTGATAAGTGTAAAATACATTTCATTAACTCATTTTGTCTTGCTAACTAAGATATTAAGGAAATAAACAAGAAGATTATGTATGAAAAATATTTTAAGACAAAATCTCTGAAGTGGTCTGAGTGCTGTTAAGTTTTCATCTTTTTGCAAAGGCTTGGGAGATCATGATGATAAAAAGCATGAGGATAAACAAGCCAGGTCAGTCCAGTAACTAGAAGTGCCTCACAAATATAGAAGTTGAGCACTTACTGATAATTTTCATGTGTCCTAAGGCTAGTGTGCACAGTTCAGGGTCTTCCAGAGCCTGCAGTAGTGATTTTGTATTTAATAGCCTTTGACAGATTTTATTTCCATGGATTTACTGATCTGATAAATACAATTAGCTGATGTGCTTGAGGATTAAAAACACAATTTAATCTCAGTTATGCTTGGACACACTTCATTATCCTAACTAGAAGAGCAAATCACTCTCATGTACTGTCATTTTTATGCCCACCTCATAGACATTATCAAATTTAGTTCCATAATGCATTTAAGTCCTTTAGGGTTGTAAACCCTATTTCATATGTGGAAAAAAAAAAGTCATTTAGTTATGTAGTCTTCACTGACTTTGGGACTACAAAGGAAATTTGAAGGTTAGTATTTCTGACCCACAGGGCTCTGCCACACTCACTAGCTTATCTTCCCAAACAAATTCTAGGTTGTCTGTTGCAGCTTGCAAACTAAACAAAAGCTGAGTACAGAACAGAAAGTTTTCCCTAGTATTTCCCAGGTTTCCTTCATACTACCCATGAAAGTTTTCTCTTTCCATACTAGTTTTCATGCTATTCCTATATATGACCAGACAGTTTCTGTACTTCTGTTGAGACTGTGCAGACAGATCTCAAGGTTACACTAATAAGTCAGCTTTTCCCCAGAATTTGTGTGGGTAAGAGGTGAAATCATGTGGATGAAATAGAAAGGTCTCATTTTTAGTGGAATGGTAGGTCAGTAACCTTATGGATATACAGTTCTCTGTAGTATATGGTGAAAGAAGAAAATCCTTTTCTGAAAAAGGCAAATGAAGCATTTTCTTGGCAGATTTGCTCCTGTGGCCTGCAGAAAGAGAGATGAAGATGAAAGATACAGTGGTATATTCCAAATAAGGTTATGATCTTGCTCTCATTGACTTTAGTGTTGACAGAATCAGGTCCAAAAAGTGTGGTGAAAAAGAGCCAAAAGCATTTACAAATCTTTTTAGTCCTCCCCCTGCCTTTTCTGGAAATTATAGCCTTGCTATAAACATCCTTTGTTTAAAAGAAAAACGAAGTCATGACCAGCAAAGGGCTGAGACAGGCAAGGCACAATCCCAATCCTCTGTTGTTGTCAAGAAAACCTGGAATAGCTTAGACATTTTTTAAGCCCTTAAATTATCGGACTTTCCTGATTCTTGTGTAAGGCAGATGTCAGATGTTGGCTGCTGCAAAGGCACAGTATATTGTGCTATATACCACAGTGCTGTAAAAAGAGTAGTATAATCAAGTGAATTTCAGCATATCACTGAGATGCCAGCAACCATGAGAGAAAGCATTTTAAGACCAGTTGTTGCAAATATGGCGAGTGTTGTATTTTCCTGTAAAGATATGTATATACCGTGATTTTTTAATTTCATATTTTTAGTGTTAAGGCTTAAGAAATACAGTGGAGTTTGTGAAACTTCTCTCTCAGTCTTTTTTTTCTTTATTTTATTTTCCTTTTGTACCTAAACAGGAAATGGATATGGCAATCCCCGCAACTCACCAGGTCTGCTGGTCTCACCTGGCAACTTGAACAAGAATATGCAAGCAAAATCTCCGCCTCCAATGAATTTGGGAATGAACAACCGTAAACCAGATCTCCGTGTGCTTATTCCACCTGGCAGCAAGAACACCATGCCATCAGTGGTAATGGATTTTCAAAGCTTTTCTTTTTATCTCCTCCAGAGTTAGGAATTTCAAGACTTGTTCAAGCACCTAAATTCTTGTTTGCTTGCTCTTTCTGTCTAACCTTAAAGCTTGACATAGAGCTGAGGATGTAAGCTGAGCCACTTTGATTGCTTTTTTGAAGTCACATTTACATCCTCCTTTTTTATGTTGAGTTGCAAAATAGGAACTATGTCCTACAGTCTTTTTCCTAGTAGCTGAAAGAGCCTTTCCTGGATTTGTTATAAAGGCTGAATTTAGCCCTGAGTATTCCAAACCTATTACGATTTTCTTAAATATTTAGCCACACAGACTCTCAACATATTGGCATATTAACTGCAAATAAATTAGTTTGACCTCTATCACTCTGAGCTCCAAATTTTGTCATGATAAGAAGTAGTAAATAGAGCAAGATTAAAAGGAGCATGAAATTTCTGTATCTTCTGCCAAGAGAAGTTTAGGCAAGCTATTATGTTAGTACATTGAATTGGGAAGGTGTCATTTGCATGTCTTGTAGTTCCCTTCCAAAAGTCAGTTATTGGTTGCAAGTAAATATTTTATGAGTGATTTAACTTTAAAAGTGAGCTTAATTTGAAAAGGATCTTGTTAGTAGATTTAAGTGACATTATAAATGCAGCTTTCCGTTATGCAACAGACACTTAAAAAAACTTCCAAGTTGGCTACTTCGGCTTGATGAAAAATAAATTAATCATCAAACTAAACCCCCCCATAAATGCAATGCTGCCTTCTAAGAGGATAATTAATAAATAGCCCTACAGGGCAATACTCAAAGTCAGCTAAGGCAGTGACAAGCTGTCTGCATCAGATGATTTATTTCAAGTTCCTTAAAACTGGTATTTTCCAAAGGATTCTGTGAATGGTTGGGTATAGCAAGAGAGTCTGCAGCCACTGGGGCTGTGGAAGAAATAATGAATTCATAGAGAAAGTCTAGTGCTGAAAACTGGATAGATTGTCTCCACAATTGAGGCAAACATCCCATTAGAAGGACAAATAAGGGATCAGTGAGGTGATGTTTTTCCAAACTATGTTCAGAATGTGTTTAATTTGCTGCCCCTATCAGATTAAACTATTCCCAAAACTAGGAATCTGCATCCTGGTAAATATTTATATTTGCTAATTTTTAACACTCCTTTCCTATGCAATCAGTCCGAGGATGTTGATCTGCTTCTGGTAAGTGGTAATGATGTTCATCTTAATAACAAGGGAAAGAAAATCAGTTATTTTTAATTATGTAGGTGAAGTGTTGGTTGAAATAGAATGGAAATGCTGCCTTAAAAACTATGTTGTAAGGAAAAAGGTCATCATAATTTTTTTAATATAGCAATATAGAAGGCCAGGTATAGTTGTTGACATACTCATATTATGCATGCTAGATTTAAGCTTGCTTATTTATGGTGCTTTAAGAGCATGTAAACTTGTGTTGTTGAAGATGGTGCAGCCTTACGACATTTTTTTTCGGTGGCTCTCTAGTCATTTTATCCTGCCACTCACACAATTAGAGTTCTCTAGTGTAATTTTTACAGTGCAACATCTAGTGCCTTGGAGTTAAAGATAAGTGTGTAACTGCTGTGCTACCTAACAGCCTTGAAGTTTGTTTTATTGCACAAAAACGAAGTAGTCAGAGCACCATCTGCTGGTAAGAGTTCAGTGTTCAGCAATCTGGGGGTGCCCCTCACTCTCAAAATCCAGCGGACCTGGGTTTGGGGGTTTTCTTTCACCTTTTTGTTTTGCTTTGTCTTGTGGGTTTTGTTGTTGTTTCTGGTTGGGTTTTTTTCTGTTTCAGTGAAAAGGAATACAATGGGAATAGAGTTTACATATTTCATTAGTTTTTCACATGATCTGTTCTTCTACCCACAATAAAAGCAATCTTCCTAGTTCAGTTACCTAGGAGATACTGATGTAATGGGTTACTATGGTGACAGCTGGTCTCGTGAAGGCTTGTAAATGATAGGGTTGGCAGAGTTCATAAAAGCCACATGTTAAATGATTGATTTCTAGAAATTTGTGTCAGCCTGTATTTGTCATACATGAAACATACCCTGAAAGCAAATACACCCAACTGACTTAAAACTGGTAAATAACATGTTTATTTTACTTACTTTAAAAGAATCAAAGGATAAATAACTCCCAGTCTGCTCAGTCATTGGCTACTCCAGTGGTTTCCGTAGCAACTCCTACTCTACCAGGGCAAGGGATGGGAGGATACCCATCAGCCATCTCAACAACATATGGTACTGGTAAGTATGGGTGCAGGATGCAAAGGGTGGAGGGAGCAAGGTGCTGACAAGTGTCTATCTCAATACTAATGAATTAGCTAATGTTCCATGGGAGAAACTGAAAAATTCATAGCTGATTAGCTTTTACACTGCATTTGCTTATTCTGTTCCTGTGATTAACTTCAGACATATCTATTTAAAAGTTAACTGTCTTGTTTGAATAAAAAACTGATTTGATAGCTTTCTTTCACTGACTTTAATAAATAAAATGTAACTTAAAAGACAGTTCTTAATCTTCTTTGGGGGTAATTTCATGTAGTTGAGTGCACTGTTCTAAAGCCTAAGAGTAGTGGAAATAAGCATCTTCACTGTCTCCACACCAGAGTTCTGTAACTTCAGGGGCTTTCACATAGTTACCTCTGAGGAAGTAGAAATTTAGCCTCAAGAGTTCCTTTCCAGTTATGTCTTTGCTGCTGTGCAGAGCATGCTGACACAAAGATCCAGTGGTCTTAGAGAGACACATATTGTTCAGAAACAGGCTGCCTGCTGTGTTCTACAAGGAAGACTGTAACCAAAATACTATGTTTTTCAAGTCTTTCTGAGAGTGTATCTGTAGTTATGGTGGGCACACAGGCTAAGAATTCTTTGTATCTTCCAGACCCAGTAAAGCCCTGCTAAATTGCAGATTAATTATTAGTGCATTATTTGCTCCCAGGTTACTAAATTGAGGGAAGAGGAAGGTTTACATTTTCTGCTGCAACTTAATGTGATTGGTGTAATTAAAATTAAAAGGCTTATAAAGTGACATGAAAATTACTATGCTAGTTGTTGTTTAATTGCTTCCTCTTTAATTCTGTGTTAATTGTTGTCTTTCTGTTTTCAAATCTAGAATATTCTCTGAATAGTGCAGATATATCATCTCTCTCTGGGTTTAATACAGCCAGTGCTCTTCATCTTGGTTCTGTGACTGGCTGGCAACAGCAACACCTACATAACATGCCACCATCTGCCCTCAGTCAGTTGGGGTAAGCAGTGTAAATAATACTGGTTTACTTTTTATTACTTTAAATAGAATTTTATTTCACTACTAAAACCAGACTAAACACCTATATTGTGATGTTGCTGTATTTTCCTATTTATGCTTTTTATTTCCAGTTACTGTAGCACAAACATTTACAGTAAACTTGAAATTTTTCTAAATATTTTAAATCGGCTAGTAAAAGTTACATAATTATTTGACCTGAGATTAAGCCTTATCCTTATATAATAATCATACACTCCCTTCTGCTGAACTCTGACATTCAAATTTCAATTCTTTTGGTATGATTTTTATAAGAAAATAGTATAATTAGGCCTAAGAACTGTAAGCCCACAAAACTCATTGTGATGTGCCGGTGTTGAGGCAGACAGGTATCCCTGCCCTCTAGTGGCTAATTTATTCAAGTGTTGGAGGAACACTGCTCGATAATTTCACAATTTTTAAACGTGTAAAAATTCACACAGAGAAATCACTTAATGTATTCTTGAACAAGCAGCCTCTTGGCTTATTGAAGTGAACTGGTGTATGATTTTCAAAAATCCTGATACTTGCAGTTTCTACTGAGTAATACTGTAGACATGCACCAGTGTGGCAAGTGGCAAGTGTAGCCTAATGTATGGGTAGACATGTTAGAATTTTAAGTTTTAATTATCAAAATAGAAGTTCAAAACAGCTGGAGTGTGTTTATGAGGAGAAAATTAATTCACATGCATTTGAAAAGAATACACGCTTTTTTTTTCTGAAAAAGATATTGCACATATGAACTGCTTGGTTTTGGGGTATTCTTTGCAGTATGGTTGCCATAATTTGAGGTCCTATAAATCTGGTTTAAATTTCAAAATTCTCCTTCTAATTTATTTGACCATTTTTTGTAACTAATTTTGATGTTTTTAGCATGTACAGACAATTTGGGTTTTTAAGGACAACTACACAAGTATTTCAAAGGCAACAGTTTTTTTAAACCTCATTTCTATATAAATAAGTATATATAGATACTAATGTCATAAAACCGCACAACTGAAATAGTTGCTATACTAGAAGAAAAATAGTCTTAATAGCTTTCTTCTATACTTTTTTTTTTGAGTTAGCACTGTTTCTGGGGCAACATTCAGGCTAACCATACAACTAAAGGCACGAAGTCTCAAATACATTGAAAAGTCACGTTAGCTGTCAATGTATAAGCTTACAATAAACTGATTGTTTTCAGTGGCATACCAAAGAATGTAATAAGGCAATTTGGTTAACCAAAAAAAAAATTATACATTAAATCCTAAACTAACTACATGCCTTTTCAGATATGTCACACATTGTGATCTGTTTCTAATTCATATCACAGAATGTCAAAGTGTAATGGCTGTGGAATACATTCTGAGTTACTACTTTTATTATTATTCTTTCAGTGATTTGTAAATTAATTCAGCTATGAAAACTGCTTCACTGACAGTTCTGGAGAAGTCTTCTGTCTCTGCAGAAAATCATAAGCCTTTATTTTAGCTACTAAGTTCTACATGCAAAAGCACCCGTGCTAACTTTTAGATTATTTGAAAAACTTGGTATTATATAGAATATTCAGTCTATGTCAACCTGAGCTAGAATTTGGAGGAAAATTTAAAAAATCAAAATTATAGTCATCTTCAAATATTTGTGAAAATACATCTAGAAAGTTTTTGACAACACAAATCCCTGTGCTGAGTGAGGTCATACTTTGAAAAGATTTGGCAACTGTGAGATGTTTGTTGTTAACAGTAGGCTGTAAAACCCGTGAGAAAACAGTTATTGGAAGAGACATTTGGTTCTCCTTCAGGTTTTGTTTATCACCGAAGTCTAAAGATGAAAGCTAGCTCTGCTTCCTCAATGCACAACAGAAGAATGTGGTCAGTAATAGAATAGGATAGGGTTAGATTTATTAGCTTGCTCCAGATAAGTCCCCAACAATTTCAGCAGCACCAGCAGAACCATCTTAAACATAACTAGAGAAGATCTCTGCAACCTAGCTCTTAATTATTGATGTTGACTCTGCAGTTAGCAGCCACACTACTGCCAATGGACTTGAGGGCATGTACCTGAGGACATGGGAGTAGTTCAGTTTTCTTGTCTGCACAACTTTTGGCCTTTTGCTGAGCCAAGTAAACAGCATAACAGTGTAGAGCCTGTTTTGATATGACTGGGGCATTAAAACAAGTCAGACTTTTCAACTTTTTAGGTTAGAAAGGAAAATGGTTTTTTCATGGTCTTTTAACTGTGTCTACATCTGGAAAAAATACACACAAATTCTATTGAAAATCAGTACCTCCCAAAACTTTGGAATTTGGCTTGAATATTGCTGCAATGTCTCTTATAGAAAGGGTTACTGCTTATTTAACATGGACCAAAGAATCTAACAGAAGTAAATTGCTGATAACCAGAAGAGAAGTCCATTCCAAACTTTGACATAAATGACCTAAAATTTTCATGCACAAATATGTAATATGGAATATGATATCTTGCATCCCTATTTCACAGTCTAAGAGAGAATTTTTTCTTCTTAAAGTATTATCCACGGGTAAAATTTTTGCTTTCCTAAAATATGAATGCAAACATAGAAACAGTATTTGATCCCAAGAATCTTCAGTATAGATAATTGTTTACATAAGAGAAGTTTCTTCAGCATTCTACCCACCCAAACAAGAATTTATCCAAATTCATGCATACTGTTGACTTGTTCTGTAACCCTTATATAGCAAGATTTATTATTTAGCAACAATTACTTTCTATTAGATAATAACCGTAGCTCAGTATAGGCAAATATTCTCTATGAAACCATTTTATGGAAAAATTTAGATACATGATTTAATGAATTTGTATTGGATATTCCAATTCCCTTGTTTGGAATAAAAACCTCATATATTTCAGTCTGAGCCTTTTTTCTTATGCCACTGTTATAAATAAGATGTTCCAGTGATTCAGTTTCATGTTATTTGTTGTTTAGAAATTTCTTTTTTGAAAGTGTAAACCTTAATGTGTGAGAGCTAATCAAAATAACTTCCTGTGAAATTTCTTATTATGCTTCTACATTGACCAAAAAAATTATAAGAAGAAAAACTTTGCTTTTAACAGAAAATAAACAGTGGGGAGGGAGGAAGGTTGCACTGCTAGCAAGTCCAGAGTATCCTCTATTCTCCTACCTAAAGGCTATCACGTAACTAGAACTGCATAATTGAACTTTGATGTAAATTTTCAATGGTTCTTTACATGTATTTATGGGGAAAAGGTATATGAAGTGAGGAACTAAACTGATTTAGAGAAGTGAATGTGGGTATAAAACAAGAGGTATGTGAGGCTCTCTCTTCCTTCAATACACCACTGCCTTCCTCTAGAAAACCTACCTGGTGCATGTTCATGTCCTCCCTGATCACATACTCAGACCTGCACTACACTTCTACCTGTGCATGCTGAGCTTCCATACCAGCTGGAGATTTGAATAGATGGAAACACACACTGAACTGATCTCACTGGCATCAGTGAGGACCAAACCCTCTCCCAAGCTCATGGCACCCTGTCTTGCTCCCCATGCCTCACACAGCAGAGCCGTGTAGTTGTTACGTGTGAAACTCAGATGGGACCCAACATTTCTCCATGTGGCCATGGTAATCTAAATAAACATAACATTTTCGCTACACTGGCCTCAACAGGAACTGCTGTGTCAAATTAAAATATCTTCATTATCCCCATAAAATGAAATGTTATCATACAATATATGGAAAGAGATGACTACATCAGCATGAGTGGACTGCCTGGCACCTGTTGAGTGCATATAATTATATGCAATCTTCAAACTTTTGATGTCACTTCCTTTATTTTCTCAGTGGAATTTCCATATTCAAAACATGTTTGTTTTCCAGCAAATTTAGTGTAAGTTTCAAATGATGAAAACAGGGACCAAAATCACGTAATTATATGAAGCAACAGTGTAAAATATGCATTGCTACATGTAAGTGCAAACAGCTGTTTCTACACTCACATACACACATACAAGAAATTAAATCATTTTGTAGCAGACAGAATTCTCATTTTTTATTTATACACCTTCTATTCTAAGTTAGATATCAATCTTCTGTTTAGAATACAAGTCTAAAGACTGCATCTGAGCCTGGTTTTTTCACCATTCACATGTATGTGTAACAGTGGGATTTCCTTGTTAGTGACCATTTTAGCTTAGATGAGGTTCTCATTAAAATGTTCCAGAAAAATATGAAATAATGTAAATTATAGCCACCAAAAGGAGATATTAAAATTAGAAATAGTTTCATCAGAAAAAGACTATATTTAAAAACAAAAAAATGTGACTCAAAATAATTGTTACAATTTATTTATATTGTTTGAAACCTTAAATTTGAGTCCTGACATGCCAAAGTGGCTGCTTAACCATCTTAATTAAAAAACCCAACCAATCAAAAAATGCCAAACCAAAAAAAACCCTGTTCAAAATTCAAATCAACCTAAAGCATTTTTAAAAGTGCCTCAAACTTCTATTCCAGGTACTTATGTAACCTGTCAATGAAACACAAGAAATCTACAGAATTTCCATAGAGATACATTCTCCTACTCATTTCTGAAGCACTGTTAAAAAGGCAATATTGCAGTAGAGCAATACCAGCTGTATTTCATTGAAAACTGAGTTTATGTCTCTAGATTTGTTCCTTTGGGGGCTGTCACACAACAGAATGCAAATATGTTCCATGGGAACAAATTTGGCTGAATAGTTATTTTTACCTAGCATAGGTTTTTTAGTTGTCCCAAACTTTGCAAAGTGACATGTCATTTGCTCAGATCAAACACTTCCAAAACAAATTCCCAGGCTCCACCACCCTTTATTATAGAACTTTCGGGTTTAGCTATAAGCTTGGCATCTAAAATCATATGTAATTTTATCTTACATGCTAACCTGGCAGCCTGTTTATTCAGGTGAAGTCCTACCATCTCCTACGCAACTGAAAAATAAGGCCACTGAAAATGAAAAAAAAAAGAACACAAAAAAACCTGACATTAACAGGTCATTAAATCCTGACATTAACAGAATTTAAAGAAGTGTGGAATATTTCACTAAATTGGAATGGCAAAACCTTATATTTACAGTTTGTTATATGTATCAAATTAATATTTATAAAAGCAAAGGCAAAAAAAATTCTCTTGACAAAAAAGAAGGAAAAGCCCCTTCATTTGCTACTGTGAGGGCTGTTACTCATGAACTCCATATCTTATGCTGTATCTTACCCCTTACAGGGGTTCCTTGCAGATTTGGCACATTCACATGTATAGGAATGAAGGGTAGATAAAAGCAATTGAAGGTAGAACATCCTGCTTTCTCTTTTTTCTAACAAGATCCATTCATTGTTAAAGACTGCAGTAATTCGTGATAAAAGCAGCTGATATCACTCAATATTGAAGCCATATCATTGTATTTTAATTATGTCAGAAGAAAAAAGAAATCTATTTTGTCTTTATTCGAGGTTGTAGTAAATGTTGTTTAAGTAAAGTTGAACTCTCAGTTGATGAGATACCAGGAAAAGTGGAATATTTCAATAAATGAAAAGACCATATCTAAACTTAACTGTGTCTTCTACAAGCTTAAAAATTACTTCCAAATCACAGTGTTGCATCTTCTTGCATTAAAAATGTGCATATCCCTTTGGGCTTAGAGTCTTCTGAGGCCAAGTGGTCTGTTGCCTCTACTGCCTTCCCCTGTATAAGTAAATACTCACGAGTAGTAACCTTGAAAGTATTCTCTGGGGTTACACACTAACTTCAGCCTAGCAAATGGTCCCTGAAGTGCAACATAATGGGAACGGCATTTGAGAGCTCTATTTTAGTAATGAACAGTCAAGTTTTGCCAGGAGGTGGTGCTTTTGCACAAAATATTGTGCTGATTCAAGTGATTTTGTTCCTCCCATAGAGATAAAGCATGTTCACAGTATTCACTCTCCTCCCTGCCTGTTTCCTCTTTCCTCTGCCACTACCTGCCCACAAAAATTCACAGAAGACAAAAAATAAATAGATCTTTTAATAGTTATACAGATTGCCTTGAAAAAGTTTCAGCTTAGCAGTTTTTCTTGATGCTAGCAGCATCCTCTGAGCTTGGATCTCCTACAGGCAAACAGTATAGTCCTCTGACATCTTCCACTACTCTTCAGCTTCTCTTTGGTAGTTTATCCAGAAGTATTCTGGATTGAGTTATGGGTTCATAGATTTAAACTATAAAATCATATCTAAATCTTTGCCTGCCTGTGGTGTCTTATTAATGTCAATCCTAGGACCAGTAATTTCAGCTTTATTCTGAAAGCTATTAAATGTACCAGGCCAGATTTTTTTTTCTGTTTTGTATCTGAAGTCACATATCAAAATTAAGAGTAATAAAACTGATTGGGTGTGTTCAAACTAATTGGATTAATCCCAGCAGAAAGTCCATGTCTCCCCTGTCTCAGCCAGTGCATACACACACACAAGCATTAGTTATGCAGAAACCTGCG
Source organism: Acanthisitta chloris (assembly GCF_000695815.1). Classification (NCBI taxonomy): domain Eukaryota; kingdom Metazoa; phylum Chordata; class Aves; order Passeriformes; family Acanthisittidae; genus Acanthisitta; species Acanthisitta chloris. The sequence goes on from NW_008684161.1 coordinate 60,386, forward strand.
AGTGGTTCCAACCGTGCAAAGGCTCGCCTCCCAGAATTTATCGTGGCACTTGAATTACAAAAACAGGAGAGAGAGAGAGAGAGAGACTGAAAGTAAGACCTCCTTTCAAAGTGACGGCATGTTCCACTCAAACCAACCACATCTGTTGTGGTGGTGTCATCTCTTGGAATTTGTGGATTCTGCCCAGAAAACAGTCCCTGTCCTCTCTGTGTGCACTGGTCCTGTGCGAGCCTTTACACTGGTGTTTTGTGTGAGTGTTTGTGCATATCTGGGGGCTCCATGCCTCCTCCGTCGGTAACTGGGTTTCCTTTCCTCCTACAGAGCTTGCACTAGCACTCATTTATCTCAGAGTACAAATCTCTCCCTGCCTTCTACTCAAAGCCTCAACATCAAGTCAGAACCTGTTTCTCCTCCTAGAGATCGTACCACCACACCCTCGAGATACCCACAGCACACGCGCCATGAGGCGGGGAGATCTCCTGTTGACAGTTTGAGCAGCTGTAGCAGTTCCTATGATGGAAGTGACCGAGAAGATCACCGGAATGAATTCCACTCCCCCATTGGACTCACCAGACCTTCGCCGGACGAAAGGGAAAGCCCCTCTGTCAAGCGCATGCGGCTCTCTGAAGGATGGGCAACATGATAACATTATTACCTGTTAGTTGTTTTTTTTTCTTGCAGTGTGTGTGTGCTATACCTTAATAGGGGAGGGGGGGTCGATATGCATTATATGTGCCGTGTGTGGAAAAAAAAAGTCAGGTACTCTGTTTTGTAAAAGTACTTTTAAATTGCCTCAGTGATGCAGTATAAGGATAAACAGAAATGCTGAGATAAGCTTAGCACTTGAGTTGTACAACAGAACACTTGTACAAAATAGATTTTAAGGCTTCTTTTCACTGTTGTGCTCCCTTGCAAAATGTATGTTACAATAGATAGTGTCATGTTGCAGGTTCAACGTTATTTACATGTAAATAGACAAAAGGAAAACATTTGCCAGAAATGGCAGATCTTTACTGAGATATATTACTGCAACATATAGAAAATGTACAGATGTTTTGACAGACCCAGCAGTTGGGTGGCCGTGAGTTGATGCTAGAAAGACACTGAGTCACCCAACATACTGAAAATGCTCACAAACATGCAGGTATATCATTAGAGTATGGCACTCAGTTAGAAAGGATCAAAACATTTAAAGAGTACCATACTTGTAAAAATAATGACTTTGAGGGCTGATATATTTAATTTTTAAAATTCTGGGTCTGCATCACTTATTAAATAAAAAATGGTATAAAAATATGTACAATACATTTTGCTTATTTTCATATTAAAAAGTAAGACAGAGTTTGCAAAGCATTTGTGGCTTTTGTAGTTTCCTTAAGCCAAAATCTGTTCTTTTTTTCTTGATAGTCTCGCTAATCTTTTAAACAGTCCTGAAGAAACAAACTAAAAGGACTTTTTGTATAGAAAGCACTACCCTAAGCCTTGAGGAACTCCATGCTTTGCTAACCAAGATAACTGTTTTCTCTTTGCAGAAGTTTTGTTTTTGAAATGTGTATTTC
>NW_008684161.1:61989-64988 GCF_000695815.1 Acanthisitta chloris
AAGAATCTTTTAAAAAAATCTGTGAAATTAACATGCTTGTGTATAGCTTTCTAATATATATAATAATTATGGTAATAGCAAAAGTTTTTGTTATCTTAATAGTGGGGAATTATATTTGTGCAGTTGCACACTTGACTATTTTCTTTTGGTTTTCTTTTACTGGGTATACATTTTACAGATCGAAGTCAGCTATTGAAAGTCTGATCTGTAAACAGACTTTACCCATGGTGTAACAACTTAAATCATTTTAATACAGCATTTTACAATCAGTTGAGTGAACTGCAATCCATTGTATATACTGATTAGTTCTTTCATGCTGTTTTGTGCATTGTAACAAGTTTAGGGCCCTTCTATTACTTAACGTCCTGCGTATCTTGTAGTTTTCCATGGGGTAAATAACAAAGTGGCGTAACTCAGCCCTTTCTTATTAATGAAGCTGGTGTTCTGCCTGTCAGAATTGGATGTACAGCTCAAACAGCTGTCAGCTACGTGAGTGCAGGTGCATCTGTGCTGAAGCAGCAGGGGGAGTCAAAGGGGAGGGATCAGCACAAACGTTCCTATTACAAAGATTACTCCCCTCTCTCACAGACATAAAACTCTTAGAAAGATCATCAGTTAAAGACTCATTCAAGTTGACTGATCTTACACAGCCAATATTGGCCATCAGGTCCTTGGTTCTCATGGACCTCTGCAGTCATATCATCTCACAGTGGGCATGTTGTTGAGCAACGCTCCCTGTGTATTTACACCAGAACAGGACTTGCTTCAGCATATGGCATTCATATTTTCTCCTGCCTCATATTGTTCCTTTGACTAAGACAGCTTGACCAGAGGGAATGTGTCATTTTCTTCAAGTCCCTCTATGTCCCTCTCATTTATTAGAAAAAAAAATGTTATATTCAAGTGTTTCAGTTTAATCTGTTGGAGAGGAAAAGTGTTTAAGCAAAATGTTAGCACCATAGTTAAACTGTAATATTTATTCTTGTTTTCCAAGAGTCCTTCCAGGTCTCACATACATACATTGACACTATGATGAAGAATATAGCTGCGACAGTGAAATGTCAACATGAAATACTTCATTAAGGGAAATCCACACTCTTTTGCCTTCCTATATGTGCAGTTGCTGTGCACTGCTCAGTGATAGGGGGTACCTCTGTAGTAATGATGATCAGACTACAGTGTGCATTAGGACATAGGCTCTTCACTTATGACTTTACAGAAGCCTGCCTTACAGGCACTCTCAGCTGTTCAGGGGCTAGTGCATAATCTGAAAACTCTTTAAGCAGAATACTGTGCTACTAATGCATCCATCCGATCTTTTGCAGCAAACTGCAGGGTAAACAAAGATACGCATGTTTAGCGGAAAATAAAAAAAAAGGTGAAATGGGGCCGATAATTAATTTTAAAACACAAAAAACTTTTTGAAACCACTTTCTTCACCATCGGATGAATCTATACTCATATTCTCTTCTGAGAATTTTAAACTTTGGTGTGTGAAAAATATGCAAATATATCACAAATGTACCTTGTCATTTCAAGAAAAAATACAACTTTATCAATATTGTAGTAGAAACTTGTCAGTGGGGAAGGGGATTTGGTCTATCGATATATGAAGAATAGCCATACTAATAGTTTACCTTGCGATTTGCCTCAGCAACGCATTAAAAAAAAGAGAAAGATATCATATTTAATGAAGATGCAGTGTAATATATTACTGCAAGTAACTAAGCAGAAAGTAGCGTGAAAAGTATTGCCTGGGCAATTTATATTAACTCTGACAGTGATTTTTGTATAAACATGAGTAGAACAGAATTGCGTGAAAATAAATGCCAGTCAGCCCTCTTGTTCCTTCTGCAGAGGGCAGCTAACTTAAACTGGCACAATTGTGGGGGATAATGCATATTTGCAAACTGATCTAATGATAAGAAGCACAACTTTGATTGTGAAGTCACTTTCTGTAAACTATAACAGTCTACCTTTCTTGTTCCTTTATCTGTACCTTACCATTTATTGTATTTGCAAAGCTAATTTGGGTTTCTTGTGTGATTCCTTTGTATTTAAGGAGTTTGGGGCAGAGCCCTGAAAGAGTATGAACATTTACTTTACCTTAACCCATGCTATATGATGTTTTAGGCAACATTCTTAATTGTAAGTTCGAACACCTGAAGTGGCATTCTAGGCATCTGCAAGTATTGTTCTAGCTAAGCTAACCTCTATTAGAAGGCATTGTCAGTTAGTGTTTAATTGCTGGTGACAATTACATTGATATACCCTATCTGCACAATGTATTGTATGCATTGAGGCATTAGGAGTAAAGCTTTGTCATTTCAGTGTCTTTCAAAAGTTGTGTTTTATAACAAAATGGCTTATATTTTTCCCAGAAGAGGAATTTAGCAATTTTTAATGAATAATATAAAAACTATCTGTTGTCCTCAAATCTTTTTCAGGTAAAGCTAGCATAAGAATAGAAACACTCATAGGCTGTTTTCAAGGATATCAAGCCTTTTGTATTGTATGTGTTATCCTATATACACTCTTTTATCTATAGTCTAACAGCTGTTTTGTTTTTCTTCTTCCTTTGCCTTGAAGGTAAATGCTTTGTAATTTTTTTAAGCCACTTGAAACCTCAATAAAGGCTGTTGCCTAAACATGGCATACTTCATCTGTTCCTGTTTGTGCCATCTGCTGTGATGTCGTCAGTTACATGGCATTAATTTCCTGCCACTACAGGTCTTTTGAAGGACTGATGGAACATTGGTGTCTATTAGAGTGCTTCAGACTGTAGATGTAATAAAAGGCTTTTGTTAATATATTTTAACCAAAGATGTGGAGCAATCCAAGCTTTGAGCCACAGACCTGCATCAAAAGTATCCATTTTGATTATTTTCGTAATCAGGTGTTGCATTTCTACCTACCCTTCTCATACCTCAGACTGATCCATACCTCAGTTTGATTCAAAAACGGTCAATTAAGTAAGTCATTAAAAAAAAAAAAAAAAA